>NC_141163.1:34095718-34399542 GCF_053477565.2 Lygodium microphyllum | reverse complement strand
ATTGTTGGCCAACCCTTTGAGAAGTGGAGTAAAGACTTTATGGGACCTATCGGTCCAACCACTCAATATTTGCAAGCTCAGTACATCATCGTAACTGCATACTATATGACTAAATGGGTGGTGGCTGGGGCTACTAGAAAAAATGTCACAAGAAGCACTAGATTTCTCTAGGAGCAAGTCATTTCATGCTTTGGATGCCCATCAAGAAATTTAGTGATCAAGGGACATACTTCATTAATGAAGTGATTCAACACTACTTGTCCACATTCTTGGTCATCCAAAGAAAGTCTACCATGTACTATCCTTGGGAAAATGTCCATGTACAGGCTACAAACAAATTTCTTGTTAGAATCTCAATAATATTCATCTCAACATTATGCTAAGATTGGGATCATAAATGCATGGTAGCTCTTTGGGCCTATTGCATAGATTATGAGATTGCTATAGATCAAATTCCATAGCTTATCAGATTGCTATAGATCATTTACCTACAGCACTAATGGCATCATATCAATAGAATGTTTTATCCCTAGTCTACAAATCAATATCCAAGAATAGCAAAAATGTATTAAAGCATGGAAAAATCACCTAGTAGAGTTGGAGAATTTAACAAAGACCTGGTTACTTAGCTACTCATATCCTACTTGCAAAAAAGGCTTGATGTAAGGATTGATTTGACAAGTATGTCAAACAAAGATCATTCAATTAGAGGAATCTTATGTTACCTTATGCAATTAAAGGCCATAAGTAAAATTTGAATTTAAGAGGTCTCAAACCATTCCACATTAGTGTTTTCAATAGGGTAGGGAATGTTGAACTAGAAACATTTGAATGACCAACCCATTGGCCATTTCAATGGAAAAAGGATTAAGAAATACTATTTGCCTAGGCATCCCTAACATGAACTACCCATGGTGAATCTAGATAGCTCCTTTCTCTGAATAGAATAAACTTTCAATGAATAGGTTCAGCAATAGCAACACTACCCTTCCTTACTACCTTTGAGAACTTCCCCCTACCATCTATGTCAAAGCTCTTACTATTAACAATCTTGAAATAAATGAAAAACCCATTATCATGGGCTGCATATCTTTGTCTTCACCTCACTACACTTAGAACATTTACAGTACCTATATAGCTAGGCAGTCCATCATCAATGTATATACATGTTGAGCTTGCCATCTCAACACTCCCCCTCAAGCTCAACAACATCTCTGCAACTCCAAGTAAGCTTCAAAACTTTAGAAGCTTCTCTAAACCCAATGTCTCTGTGAAAATACCAGCTATCTGATCTTGTGTATTGACATATATCAAGTTAATCTCTCTTGTAAGTACCTTCTCTCTCAAAAAGTGGTAGTGCATCTCAATGTGTTTTGTCCTAGCATGGATCACTGGGTTCCTAGCTAGTTGGATGCTACTCATGTTGTCATAGAGTGAATGAAAAACTGAACCATCTCCATGGACATCCAAATCACCTATGCAACCATACCACTTCACATGCTGCCATAGCAGCACCTCTATACTTAGCCTCTGTAAAGCAAATATAGATTGCTTTTTGTTGCTCCATGTAAATGTTGCTCTACCAAGAGAAAACATGAATCTGCTCATAAATCTTCTATCTAACATGCTACCAGTCTAGTCTGCACCAAGCACCTATATATCCTTACCTACCTCATAAAAAGGCCATAATGTAAAGTGGTCTTTATATACCTCAATATGCATCTAACTACATCCAAATGAGGCTTTCTAGGCATCTGCATAAACTAACTGACAAGGCCAACACTATAGCTCAAGTTTTCCCTTGTGATAGTCATGTAAATCAAACTTTCTATTATCCACCTAAACATAGTAGGGTCTTCTATCTCATCCCCAACATGAGCACTCAACTTCATATTTTGCTCCAATGGCACTGAAAGAGGCTTATATATAGTTCTACCATTTTTTGATAACATATGCAAGACATATTACCTTTGGGATAACCATATACCATCATCACATCTAATCACCTCGATATCAAGAAAGTACCTAAGCTCACCCAAATCCTTCATTTCAAACTTCTTCAAAAAATCCTTAACTTCAACAATCCCACTATCACTATCACCTATAATAATCGAGTCATCCATATAGACGACTATGATTACCAAGCATGCATTTCCCTTTCTCACATAAAGGGAGTGGTCATCATCAAAAACATAAAAGCCAATGTTGACAATATACTCTCTGATCTTTTAGACCATGCTCTAGGTGTTTGCTTGAGCCCATAGAGTGCTTTCTTTAACATACACACATATGTGGGATGCTCTAAATCCTCATAACCTACTGACTACTCCATATGTATCTCTTCTTGCAATTCACCATGCAAGAAGGAATTCGTGGCATCTATTTGTTGCAAATTCCAACATTTGGATGTTGTTGCCAAAGTAATCACATATCTAACAGTTGCCATCCTAGAAATTGGGCTGAATGTCTCTTCATAATCTATGCCATATGTTTGAGCATATCCTTTTGCAACCAATCTAGCATTATACCTACTAACCAAACCATCTGCATTATGCTTGATTTTGTAAATCCACTTATGCATCCATCTTCTCATCCATTATTGCATCCCAATGAGCATGACCAATAGCATCCTCAAAACAAGTGGTCTCAACATCCTCAAGTGCATTTATCGTATAAGCATAATGGTGAGATGTCTAACCTTCAAAACCAAATCTTTCAATAGGGTATCTAATCCTACTAGACTTGCATACCACTGGATCAGTTAATGGAGCCTTTACATTACCATGTGCTCTCTGTACACCTGTTGTCTTGACTAAAGGAATTCCAAGTTCATTATCCAAACTCTCTAAACCACTAAAATCTCTATCAAATCCCAAATGACTAGTAGATACATCATTACCATCTAACACTTTCTTCTTTCCTTTATCTTTACCTACAACACTTGTAGATCTACCTAAGGATGTGGGACTACTCAGTCTCCCAAACCAAGGACTAACTATAGATGTGTGCCATATGATTTTTTTGGTCCACTAAGGCTCCGTGATTGTTGCTTTTTCTTATGCACATAACTAACATGATCATCATCATCATCCAATGCATCACCACTAGATACATACTAACTACTCATCATCTTATAAAAAATAACATCTCTACTCACTCTCTGAACTCACTTGTTAGAGGGCTATTACAATGATATCATTTCTACTCTAAAGAGTATCCAGTAAAAGTATATTTTTTAGCCATTGAATCAAGCTTATTTTGCAACTCATCTAGCACTTGAACATATATAATGTGGGATTTCTGTTCATAATATAGACAGTAGTACTAAAAGCTTCAGACCAAAAATGTTTTGGTATATTCTTTACAAGCATCAATGTCCATGCAGCGTCTACAACTTCATTTTGCTATGGGATACACTTGCACGTAAACTATCTCTTTATCCCATGAGACCTCAAGAAGCCACTAAACTCATTAGAGAGGTACTCTCCCCCTCCATGTGATCTCAAGCACTTAACTTTCAATCCTATTTATATTTCAATAACAGCCTTGAAAGTTTTAAAGTGCTCAAATACATCACTCTTTTTCTTCATGAAATTTACTCATAGCTTCCTTGAACAATCATCAATAAACGTGACAAAGTATTTGCTACCACCAAGAGATACATTCTGTATAGGCTCCCAAACATCTATATTACAACATCAAGTATCTTTTTGCTCACATCTATAAGAAATTTACTCATAGCTTCCTTGAACAATCATCAATAAATGTGACAAAGTATTTGCTACCAAGGAATCCGAAAAGAGATGTATATGCCTTGCTAGGGATGGACAAGGTAAAGGTCCACGCCAATGATGGCATCAGCTTGGCAAATATTCCTGACCCTAAAATTCAACTCCAAGCCAAGATGGTGCACCCATTGTTTTCTATCCAAAGAAACAATACCATAATGATCCGCATCAATGTCCCCCTAGTAGAGATGTCACAACAAGGTCACTGGATGAGGTGAACCTCAACGAGTTTGTGAGGAAAACCATTGAGACCTCAACAAAAGCCTTGGCAATGAGAGAAAAGATTGCCGAAGGAGAATCTCCCACCACCAAAGCTAAAAGGAAAGCTTCGTCTTCAAATGCTACAACCATTGGATTCGGTGGGGTCCTCACCACAATCATCAAGGAAGCCTTGGGATAGGATTGGGAAGAAGAAATAGAAGGGGTGGACGAAACACCAAGTAGGTTGCCACCTCACCAGGACGGGAGGCACAGTCCAGCGAAAGGATGTTGAGTGATGAAGAAGAAGGCAAGGAAGATGAAGAGAAAACTAGCCAGGGAAAGGCTAGGAGGACGAAGAAGAAAACTTCACAAGAATAGCAGAAAGAGGAGAAGAGAAAACAAGAAAAGGTGGACTTGCAAAAGGCCCACAGGGAGTCCACAAAGGAAGAGAAATCGGGAAGAGGAGGAGGAGGAGCTGAGGAAAAAAGAGAAGGAAGACATGGACCTCGCCACGTGCATGTCCATTGAGCAGCAGTCCAGGCATGATGAGCCAAAACCCATGAGCCCCATCAAAGACAAGGGCCAAGCTCAAGAGCCTATGTGCTTGAGTTCATGCCACCTGCAGTGCAAGAAGGCAAGGGCAAAGCCCCAACCACACCCATACCCACCCTCCTGATGCCTGTCATCACCCCCAACATCTCCACTCCCAATTTTGTGACACCCAAGTGGATGCCATCAACCTAATGGCTTGGGCTCAATAATTTGTGAATAAAGAAATGGGCTAAGGAACAGAAGGAACCCCCCATGTAGGAACCAAAAGGCGCTGGCAGCAACAGTAGATGCCAAGTCAAGGCGAGACCCTAAGAGGCAAAAGGTTGCAGGCTCTACAACCTCCATCCCCGCAATAGAGAGGCCACTTGAAGAATACAATGACTACATCAAAGAGATCCTCTCTCAATTAGAGAGAGCCAAGGAGGAGAAGATGACTGTGGTTTAGCAGAGCTAGAAGCTGAAAAGGCAGCCATGCTACATTCCAGTTGGAGAGAACACACTAAATGGCCATGGCCCAAAGGGAAGTCAATGAGCTGGAGCAGCTACAAGCTAAGGAGGAGACAGAAGATGAATGGCATGTGAACTTGAATGAAGAAACCGAGGCCACATGATGCCTACGATAGGACAATGAAGAGATTGTGGCACTCTACAAAGATCTACAAGCTGAAATGGGGAAAATTACCAAAGCCACAGAAGAGCTGGAGGAGCTGAGGGAGGAAAGATCTCACAAGTATGAAAGAGAGGTGGAGAAACTAACCCAAGAGGCTACCTCAGCACAAGAATGAAAAAAGGTCAAAGCCTTGGCATGTCACCTCACTCAAGCTGAAAAAGAAAAGATACTTGCCAAAAGCAGAGCGGAAGCCATCCAAGTGAGCTTCCACACCCAACAGCGCGCCTTCCTAGAAACCCTATTGGATGTCACCCAAGCAGAGGTGGGAGAGTCCATGGAGGCAATGAAAAAGAAACTGGGAATGGCTCAGAGGGCACTAAAGGCTGGACTATAGATGCCGCCACAACCTAGTGGAGTTGGCCCAAGCTTGGAAGAACAACACCATTATCTCCTATTGGCATGCCTAACCTCAAAGAAAGTGGATGCACTCGGGTTCCTCGAAGAGGAGCAACAAGAGCCAAGCCGGGAGAGGGAGGTGGATGTGAACTTTGAAATGGGACTAAATGAAGAAGAGCTTGTCCCACCGCCTCCTTTCTCGCAGCCTGAAGAGCAGCAACATGCAGACACTTTTGCAAAAAGAAAGGCGGCGTTGAGAGAAGGCGCTGAGAGAAAGAAGGAAATAAATGGTGGAGGACACGAGGAGAAAATGGAATGCCAAGGGAGTGAGGGAACCCAGACATCTGTCCCATCATGTGAGGATGATGCCTCAACAAGCTTCCACGTCGATCTTGTAATCTAGGAGAGGCAAGAAATTTCTAGAAGCCCCTTCGACCTTAACTTTCAATTCCCCAACACCTTGAGTATGGTTTTGCCCATCAAGGTGGTGGAGGAGATCATTAACATCGAAGACAGACTAAAATAGAAGTGGCTGGAGGAGAGAAAGTAGAGCCCCACATTATGGGCCACCAAGGATGCCAAATTTTGGCAAAACAAAGTTTTTGAAGTACCACGGTCTGTGCCCGACTACACATGCCAACCTACATGGAGAAGAAGGGTCTGTGACACCAACCTGAACACTTGAATGGCCTTCTGCAACACTCAACCCTTTGAGCAAAATGACCCAACCTTTATGCCGTATCCTCGAAGGGTGGGAGTGGATTTTGACTCCAATGTCCACCACGGCCGCTACCACTTCCCTTTAATCTATAACGCCCATTGTACTACATATGAGGATGCCCTCATCTTCACGTCAGGAGACTTGTAGAATACCCTAATCCAATTCACTTAATGAGTTCTCCTCATGCCCTGACCCTGCCTTTATTACTACTTTTAATTACCTCAGATTGCTTAGGATACTCCTTAGGCAAGATCCCACCCCATAAGAGCGTGGCATCCCAGTACACCATTTTGATCCTAATGCTATAGATAGTTGTCTGACGATGGCTCTCAACTAGAGGAGAACTCATTGTAATCATCCATTCCTCTCCACCACCACCCTTCAAGTCTGCCTAAACCTCAAGGGGTATCTCCAAAGCCACCGATTCCTTAGTAAATCTATTAAGCCCCCTTCTCCACCTCACTTGATGATGAATACTAACTTTTGTCACAACTTCGTAACTTGGGTTTTTTTTTAAATGCAAGCTGTGCATCAATTAGAGCCACTTCACCTAGGGGTCCTCAAGTTAGGAGCATCCGATGGATTCCGTCATGGCTTTGGTCAGCCGGCTCTGTCCTTAATCCCCTAGCCTCATTTCGATTCCCCACAACACGTGATTAGGGCACATCAAAGGCAGGACCTACCTAGGTAGGTAATTCTTATCTATGGTTAGACCTATCACCCTAAGCCCCTACACCAGACCTCCCTTATGCACCAATTGGGTCCTCAAGTGTGGGAAACCACCAAGGGCTTGCCCAAGGTGACCCATCTCCCAGTCCCACAAGCATCAGCACCACATACTCCATGGTAAGGCACATACCCCCACAGGTAATGCACTCTTCTTTTCTTTCTAGGTACAAACAAGCCTTGCCACCAGCTCAAGAGATCCCATCATCCATGCAATGCACTCCTCATCTTACACGACAATGTCACCATGTCGGCAAAATGAAGCAGGGGCCCACTGAGGCATCCCTAATCAAAAAGTGAATGAAGCAGCACATTTGGAACAACACAAGGGAAAGCAACCGCGGAGGGCCAAGTAGCAGATCCATCTAACACCATATTCAATTTCAAATATGGATCCGCCCATTAGCAACTCTCCATGCAGGGATTTGTCTAGCTATATCTTCAATTTCAAAGGCATAAATCCCTCCAACACACTTTCCACTAGGGCTCGTACAAGGGCATTCCAATTCCATAAATCCCTCCAATAGGTCCATAAGTCTCTCCAAGACAAGGGCTCAGTCCAAACTCAAGGGCCTTTCAATTCCATAAATCCCTCCAACACCAGGGATCATCTCCAACTCAAGGGCCTTCCAATTCCATAAATCCCTCCAACACAGCTTCCAACATGGCTTGTACAAAAACTCAAAAAGCTACTTGGCTACTCTAGCAATAGAGTCTGACTCACCATCTAATAAGTGCCATGGGACTGGCACTCAACTAGGAGGGGAGTAATGTTAACCCTCAAATGAACAAGGTGAAAAATCCAAAAAATCTAAAGCAGAAGATAAGGCCAAGGCAAAAGTGGAATGGAGAACAAAGGCACACCAAGAAAAATCAAGAAATACAAGAAGTGTGAAAAATCCCTAAATCAAGGAGAGGCGCACAGGAAAAAGTTCAAGTCAAAACTTTTCCTTCTTCTCTTCTTCTCTTCTTTTTGCTTGCTTGTGTGTGCTTGAGGGAGTGTGAGAGGGTGAGGGATCAAGGAGGTGAAGCTCTCCACCATTTTTCCCTCTTCTTCTTCTCTCCTCTCTTCTCTTGTCTCACATGCAGCTATGGAGGATGGAGCTTGGAGGTGGAGGCTTGAGGATGCTTGATCTTGCATCAAGAATCATGGAGCTATCGAAGTGCTTGAGAGAGGAAGCAACTCGGTTGAGCATCAAGGTAATCTCACTATACTCGTAAAGAGGAATAATGTGTTAGCTATGCGACAGGTAGCCGTTAGTACTTACTTGAAACGCTTGATACAATAAGCGGTTCGTGGGTCTTAGAAATTGAGCTTGAGCTTGCCTCTATGGGATGTTTTAATTACCTAATTACCTATCACTTTAGGTTCAACATATAAAAACAACTCTTTTGAATTATCTCATGATAGAAATTTGTTACACACCTTTAATTCACAACACAAAAACAGAGTAAAGAAATTTCTTCTTAATAGTTGATTTTAGAACAATTTACTTTTTATAATGTTTTCTATTCGAAGTTATTATTCTCTCCAAGTTCTGTTCCCCAACTAGTATTGGAACTTCCAAGACACAGTGTGGAAATCGAAGGATAGTTAGCATTTTGTAAGAGCCTAAGGAGTTTATGACTAGATTCCCTTGGTAACCTCGCCTCCTCCTGTCAACTAGAGTTCCCTACGACAAGACCTTTTGCGTCGTGATTGGTCTATAATCACTAATGCGAAACAAAAGGAAAACCCCTTAGAGTAGGGTTTCTTCATGCTAGCCTTGGTGAGGCCTAGCACCATTACGAACACTGCCTCAGTCGATGTTTTGTGCTTGCCAGAATACTACCTCAGTCGACGCTCTGTACTCAATCACCCATATTTTAGCCTGATGATTTTAGAAAAGATCAGTACTTAACTTAAAATCACAAACATCTTATTTTGAATGCATTGCTTTTAATAAATTTATTTCCAAGACAAATCTTTTCTTTCTAAAAATAATAACATCAAGGAAATTTAGTTTAAGTAGCAAAATTAATATAATGGCATATCTTCCAATAGCCTTTCTAGATTTTCCCTTCCTCGGGATCTAGTTGGACTAAATCTAAACAAGAACTTTATTATTAACAATAACCCCTTTGGATTTTCGTGGGTCCTTGCCCACAATAAAAGAAAATCTTGGTTAGTTTAATTACGAACAGTATTCTTCGAAATTTTCATCTCAAGGTCTCTTATATACTGAGGATTAGCGTTTGTGATTACCATCAAAGGTTTCGTTCAATCAACACAAATAAATTAAACTTTTAGGGACACAGTAACTTCATGTACTTGCTTAGGTTCTTCTTGTATGGACCCAAGTTACCCCTTGGAATTTGCATTTAAGAGTTATTTTAAAAAGATTATATGCATGAATGGAATAAAATCTTATTTTATGAATGTAGCTTTTGTTGCCTATTCATGGGATAGTAGCTTGCTAGCTATTTTAATTACAAAATAAAGTACCTGGGGATCCATGACGAGAGCGCTTGGTTGATGGCATGCGTAGCTTCATTTGTAACCCTAGTACTCGTCATTCTGTTTGTAGTGATTTTTTCTGCATCTTTATTGGCAGCTGTTGCCTCCACAACAGTAACCTTCTTCTTTGGGGCCATCGTCTTTAATCGCAAGACTGAAAAGGGGATTTTTGGTGAAGGAGCTTGGGGGTGATTAGATTGACGGAATTTTGATTGATGGGGAAAGGTGGTCACCAAGAATTTAGAAAAATCAAGAAGAGTCTTGCTTCCAAAGAATTAGGATAGAAGGGATGGAGATTTTGATTCCAAGAGTTCGCGGAATATCCTTCTGACGAGGATTCTCATTCTCACACTTCTCTTGTACCACGTCCTCTCACTCTATACTCTTGAGAAGGGCCTCTCCTCTCTTGCTCGGACTACCCTCAATGGCTCCTCATGCCTCGTATTTATAGCTAAATTGAAGAAGAAGGGTTTTGGTCAAGAAGAAGAGCTCTTTATGGAGGGTATCTTGGAAAATTAGCAATCTAGAAGCTTTCAAGATGTAATCTGATGTTGGCGATTTGATCTTTGAGGTCCAGAGAGACTGCTAGAGATACCATGATTGATTCGCCTAGCTCTCGAATGATCTTGCTTCAATTTGGGCCTTATGTCGAACTAAGAAAAGGGGGAGATTGTTGGAGCTTCTTGTTGAGATTGAGAATGGAGAATTCAAGAAATTTTTCCCTATTTTGATTTGCCAAATTTGGGAATGATCGGGATGCTATTTTTATTACCTAAAGAGGGGGAGAGGCAGCACCTTTAGTCATCAACTTCATTAAGCTTTTATTTTTTTACAAGATTTTTTCCTAAAGCTTTAAAATCCCTTCTTAACTTGCTTGGCTTGCTCAAGTTCTTAAATGTGTTTGGTCTATCCCAAACTTACTAGCCATAATTACCATGCATATGGCAGTTCTCGTGTAATATTTGCAGCCGTATCAAACTCGGAAGGTGTCAAGGTTATGAACTTTGGACTTTTTTTGTTCAAGACTTTCTCTATTCAATGATCTAGAATCCTTCAAGTTCAATTGAAAGAAGTCGGGAAGATTGAAAAATAAGATCAAGGTATTACATCATTATTCGACTACCCTAATATGATGTACTAGAGACTAGGCAAAAATTCCCGTGGTCACAAAACAACTAGATAAGTACCATGCAGGTGATAACCCTTACAACTTTATCGAGTATTTTAAGCAAGTCTATGTTGTCAATAACTTTCCTAGTGATACCAAGCAAGCGTAGGCTTTTGAACTTTGCTAAGGAGAAAAGGGGTGAACTTACTAATCTTAATGATGCTAAGAAGGGCCTCTTTCATATTGTTTAAGTACAATTAAGAGCTTTGCCAAAGCCAACTGTGGGGATAACCTCATTGTTCCACTCATTAACATTAAGTAGTCAAAGGATGAAAGCATGAGAGATTATTTCTTTAAGGAAACCTGGGGTCTGATCGCAAATATTAGAAAACACCAACAAGAATTGCTTATGGTAGAATCACTCCAAATTTCTAGATCATGCCACTAGAATGTGCAATACATGATGCACTATGATGGGAACCACCTTTCTTTGAAATGTTCCCAGTCACCTAAATCATGTAATAATTATGGATGGTAGACTCCCTGCTCCCAATTTTTCCTACCAATAATTTAAACATGGCCCAAGTCATGCTAGATAGCCTCCACATACTCCACACTTGGCATTTTTGACTGCTCTAGTAGGCATGCAATGAACTAAGATTAATTTCTCTGGAGTCCCTAGACTTCCCATGGCAATTGTCACGCACCCACCCAAACTACCAATTTGTACCCATTATGATGTTGGGACAAAAGGCCATGGTGGAGGCATGCCTAGAAATTGGGACCCCATTGCCTATTGGAACTGTGGATAGCCATGTCACTTTCCTTCGAGGAATCCACAAAAACAAGAGATGTATAAGGTAAGTAATGTTGACTAGCATTGCCCTAAATGTCAAATCATGCACATGTATTTTGAGTGTCCATAGTATAAGGCAAGTAGTAGCAAAGAAATAGTGCCATGTGTTCCTTGTATGTGGGGGGAGAGTTGAGAAGGGATCATGGGAATGTGTGAGTATGTGAATAGTCATAAAAATAGATTTTAATAGGATGAAGAAGAGTGAAAGTTTGGTCAACGGGTGAGAAGATGACATCATCTGATCACGACTCAATAGATAGTAGAGAGATAGAGACATGAGAATGAAGAAGAAATCGATTGGTGATCATTATGCATATTTTTCAAAGCATTGATACACCTTTATAGCCTTTAGGCATGACCCTTGATATCCCCACATGAGACATTCATGTGACCCTTCAACTCTCCCCCCACATACACATGACATGCATAGAGGACCTAACCTAACAATGGTCCCTTGGAAAGTATTATAGTGCAAATTCCAATGTGCACAAAAGATTAAAAGTGAGATACAATGCAATTTTTTGGCACTTGCAAGGCTGATTGAAAATTTGGTAGAATTGTGAATATGAATCCTGATGAGTATCCCAAATATTTGAATATAAAGGATGTGAACGAGAACCATGCACTAGCATAACTTGAATCCATGGACACATTGCCGGTTGAGGTTGCTCCCTTGGCTCTTTTGGCCTTTACACCTCCCCGGACACCCTTTGCTCGCATTGAATCTTCATTCATCAAGAACCAAATCGAACTTGCAACATGGCTGCATCTTGACTACATGATCACAACTAGATCGTGCAAAAAGGTTGCATTAGGAAAGGGTACACCAGTGTTGTGCCACGGTAGGGTGGGTATATAAGAGTAAAGGATGGACCACGGGAAGTTGTGAATATGTAAATAGGCATGGAAAAGAGGTAAATAGGAGTAAGAAGGGTGGAAGTGTGGTTATAGGGTAAGAAGATGACGGCATGTGATCAGGGCTCAATAGGTAGTTGCATCATCCACATGGATCTGAACTGCCTTCGCTCACTCCGCCTATGGACCCGCAGTGTCATCAGGCCCATAGCTACATCGAACACGAATGTAGTGTCCCGAAGTCCACAACCTAGCTCGAACCACAGTCGCAGCACCGGCAACATCCTTCCTAGTCTGCACGAACCAGAGCTATGCCTCCGCATGATCTCGCCAACTGACTCAGAGTCTCTGTTGCCACTACATTCCGACATGTTGTGAACTCTATCGCATTGTTTCTCTGGTCAGCCACCGTAGCACCACAGGTGGCAGTCTCGAACCATTTGTCGCTTGCGAGATGGGCTAAGCATAGAATCGACTGCCTCTAGTATAGCCGCATTATTTCACCACCTGGGTAATACCGAGCATCTATGCTATCGACTCGTTCACACATCATCCACGATCCATTCACCACAACAAAAACTAGTCATAGACGCGCACATTAGATGTGCAAAGTCAGACGCGTCTATCAATGCATCTATATGCGTCTTAACCCTCAAACGAACGAAGTTGGAAAATTCGAAAAAGCTAAAGCAGAAGACAAAGACAAAGGCCAAGGAAAAGAGAAAACGGAAGACAAAGAAAGACAAAGAGAAGAGTCCTAAATAAGGGAGAAAGGCGCACAAGGAAAAGCACAAGTCAAAACTTTTATAAAAGAGTGCAAGCACATCATGGTTTAATTCAAGGAGCGCCGGGCTCTCACCCGTGCAATTTGTAAATGTAGATGGGCGGTGGAAATGAATCTAGGAAGATAGAAGGACAATGGAAAAAAGAGCTTAGGCTACGGCCGGCCATGTAAAAAGGGGAAAAGGGGATGACCACCCAAAAGGGATTTAGGGGGTTTTGTATATAAAGTTGAAAAGTGAATGAGAAGCTCATTCTTGTGTGTGGCCAAAAGTAGCTCTCATCTTCTTCTTCTTCTTCTTCTTCTTGCTTGCTTGAGCTTGTGCTTGAGAGAGGGAGTGTGAGAGTGTGAGAGAGTGAGTGTGTGAGGGTGAGGGACCGAGGAGGAGAAGCTCTCCATCTTCTCCTCTCTTCTTCTCTTCTCTTCTCTTCTCTTGTCTTGCTCGCGGTAATGGAGCTTGGAGCGTGGAGCTTAAGGATGGAGCTTGCTTGAAGCTTGCACTTGGATCGTGGAGCTACCAGAGTGTGTAGGAGAGGAGGTAACTCAAATGGCACAGAGGTAAGCTCACTACACCCGTAGATATGGATAGCGCATCGGTTATGTGAAAGGTAGCCATTAGTGCTCGGCTTGGAACGCTTGAAATAATAAGCGGTCCGTGGGTCTTGGCGGTTGAGCGAAAGCTCCAACATTTTGGTTCTGTTGCCAGGACCAACGGATTCAAGCCTTGAGCGCTTGCGCGCTTCGAATCGAGCATCAAAGTAAGGGGTTTCCCCCAAACTGGTGTGCTTGAGATAGGTAGGAAGTGAGGGGGGTTGAAGATGGTATTCGATCTCCTTGGAAAGTAGGTTTTTTTGCTTTTTTGAGATTTATGTTGTGGAATGAAGTAGTGTAGGTATTTACTTGTGATTTGTATGCATTTAGGATATAAAAAAACAAAGAAAAAGAAGCAAACAGTAGGGTTTCTGTTGCTGTATAACAGGCTGAAACAGGGAAAGGGAACTGGCTATAAGGTTTTGCAGTGCTAGGAAAGGACCTTAAGAGGCTTGGGAGGCTAGGACAAACCTCATTTCTTTGGTTAGCCTTGTGTGTGAGAGAGAGAGAGAGAGAGCTTCTGGTTCACAGGAAGATGGGACGCTACCATGATTCTGGGTGCCATTGATTCGTGCTGCTCCAGGTGAGTTTGGTGTTTTTCAATAGTGTTCTAATCAGATATGGGAAGTTTGTAGTGAATGTGTGCAACAGACATTAAGAGGGATCCAAATGCATCAGAATCGCGCCCCCCGCCGATGCAGTCGGACCAACTCGCAGTGGTCCGATTCCCATAATCGGACCACCCGAGTCCTGGGGTCGGACCGTCCGATTCCCAGAATCGGATTGTCCAACTGAGGATGTAGGACCACCCTCTTGGTCCGATTCCCAGAATCAGACCACCAGGATCGGACTACTAGGATCGGACCACTAGGATCGGACCACCAAAATCGGACGCTCGGACAACCACCATCCGATTGTACCAACCCGTCTGACTCGGACACTCGGACCAGCCTGTTCGATTTTAGAAATCGGGCCATCCTGTCCGATCGGACCACTCGGACCAATCGGACCAATCGGACCACCCAAAATCGGATGTGTCCAGAATCGGACTACCCAGAATCAGACGAGAGTCCAAAATCAGACCAGTACAGAATCAGACCACCCTGTTCGATCGGATTCCCAGAATCAAACCAGTCTAGAATCGAACCACCCAAAATTGGACGTCCGATTCTAATAATCGAACTCTTGAAAATCGGATATCTGAGAATTGGACCCAAAAAAAAAAGCCAAAATCAGACACATATCTAGAACACAAATTTTGACACATCTAAACCCCAAGATTGACCCCAAAGGCTACGTAGAGCTAAAGACACATCACAGATCCATCATTGGGCTAAAATTTAGAGCACGTTGTTCAAAATTTGGCTATAAACGGTCCTCCAAATTGTGTATGGCTTTTACCATAACGGCCCTGCGGGCCGGGGGGACTATCCCCCCCCGGACCCTCGCAGAGGGGGCTCTGTCCCCTCCGCAGCTCCCCCAAGTAGGTTGGAGAGAAAACGCGTGCAGTGACAGGTCCTCCAAATTGAACCCTAGTTTAGTAATAGCTCTACACGAGTATGGAGCCTCACTTGCAAAAGAGCAACCAAAATCCCATACTCGAACAGAGAGAAATAGAGACCCTAGAACATCAATGGGCCAAACTAGCCATCAAGGGCAAAAAGGCCACGCCATGAGAACACAAAGACATTGTGTTCAGACCATGTCTAGTCAAAGCAAAATGCAACTTCAGCAAGCTACAAATGCGAAGATGACTAGACATGACACTCTTGACGAGAGATGTACCGTGAATAGCATTGCACGTACAATCCAAGACAGCAATGGAGAATCCACATTTGGTCGTGCAGTCGAGAACTCAAGGGCATATGCCAGAAGGCTTAAATTTACAAGCCAAGACCCGAAAGAAGAAGACATAGTACCACCTGCTTATCTTAGGGTCAAGCTCACCGCAAAAAGAGAGTATACTATCGATGCTCTAATTGATGAAGGAGCAGATTTTAATATCTTGACCTATGAATCATGGACCCTACTAGGCCAACCAGAGCTCACACCAACTAGTGCAACTCTTAGCCCTTATGGGGGACACCCATAAGCACTCATAGGGAAGTGCAAAATCCTTGCGACAATTGAAACGGAAAGCTTGCCTATCCTATTTCATGTTCCTCCAAATAATGCTAGTTGCGGGAAAGAAACCCTCCTAGGAAGACCCTTCAAAAGGGTGACCAAGTGTGAGGCTGACTATGTAGCACAGAGGATACACCTGACACTACCGAGTATGAGGATAGTCATAACCTTTAGCAAGGGTGTGTTGAGATATCGAGCTCCACTCGTGATACGCCAGGGTGACCGTTGTGTATTTATGTCACCGACTTGTCAGTTGCAGACGCGGTTGGTACACCACCCATGAATAATAGCTACATGACAGCTATCCTTATCTACTCTAGTTCGTGGCTCAGTTAGTATGCCACCTTAGTTAGTTGAGTTTGGTTTAAGACCCATATATAGGGTTCTTCTATTTCTTTGTATTAGAGTTCTTTTGGCTTACACAACTAAGAAGAGGAAAACTGTTTTCAGCCTCCACCTCTGTGTGTATTCCCCCATTGTGCAAGCAAGAAAGCTACAAGTGAGACTCCTTCCTTCTCTCCCACAATCTTGACATGGTATCAGAGCCTTGTCCGTGGTAAGGAGCTCAAGAAAGCAAGCCAAGCTCGCGGTGTTCTGGTAAGAGGAGCAGTGTTGCTTTCATTTTCTGTTTTGGGAGCAAATCTCTGCAGGTAGCACAGTCGAAAAGTGCAGGAGTGCATTGTCTCAGGTTGAGACGCCCTTCGCGGTGAAGCAAGAGGGCAGTATATGCTGCGGGATAAGGACTTTAGCCCTTGGCGACCTTGTTTTTTTTATTTGAGGCTATTTCGGGGCCTGTTTTGGAGGTGGAAGTTTTCTGCACGCACTCAGGAAAAGGCCCAGTTTTATGCTATGTGGGCCACTGTTCTACAGGTCGGTGAAAAGTTACTGTAGAAATTGCATCGTATGCTTGTGCGCAGAGACATTGGGAGTTACAGAATCATCCCTATTGCCTGTTGATGCAAAATCGTCACTAGGAAGTGACTGTGTGGTCAAATACCACTTTTGCCAGTTTTACAGATTTTCCCTTGTGAGGGTGAAGTTGTGTTTTTTGCAATGACAGAATTTTTTGCAGTGTTCTGTAATGGCATCTGATTCTCTTTCACAGATTGTCACTGAAAAGCTTGACAAGAACAACTTCCAAGCATGGAAGTTTAGAATGACGAATTTCCTTATGGAAAAAGGATATTGGGAATTTGTTGCAGGAAATGAAGAAGAACCAGTTCTTCCTGATGTTCCCAATCAACAGCAAATGCAGGCATTTAAAGCATGGCATGAGAGAGCCAGGAAAGTTATGTAATGGCTGTCTATCAGCATTTCAGACTCTATGATTGTGCATATTCAAGATGCAAGTGCGCCAAAGGAGGCATGGGATACTTTGTCAAAAATGTATAGCACAAATACGCAAGCCAGGAAAATGTAGCTCAAGCAAGAGTTGCACAATGTGCAAAGAGAAAGTATGAGCATCAATGACTACCACATGAAGGTGTAGAAGATTGCAGATGCACTTGCTTCCATTGGGTCGCCAGTGGAAGATGATGATTTAGTTTCTGTGACCTTGAATGGTCTAGGAAAGGATTATGCACAGTTCCGAACATCCATTTCCGTCCATGAAAGATTTCCTGATTTTGAGGAGTTGATTGCTCTTCTAATTTCTGAGGAGCAGAGAAATGGTGGTGCATCTTCTTCAGGAGGAACTTCAAAAGAAGCTGTCTTCTACTCAAATGCTGGAAGAGGTAGAGGCACAGGTAGAGGAGGCCGATTTGGAGGCCGTGGGGGCAAAAATCAGAATATGCAGCAAACTCAAGAAAACCAGTCCTATGGAGGAGGACGTGGTAACTCTAGAGGCAGGGGGAGCCAAAGAGGTTGTGGTGGATGGCAAAGAGGCCAAAATGCAAACAGTAATGTTGAATGCTACTACTGTGGTAAAATGGGTCATATGGCTAAAGACTACTATAAAAAGCAGAATGACATCATGAATGGAAAACTGCAACAAGGGAATTATGCATCTTCTAGTAGATAGGATAATGACAGAAATGAGCATTTATTTATGGTGCAGCACATGAACAATTCTGTGACAAGTGCAGAAGAAAGCAATGATGTATGGTATGTTGACTCAGGTGCATCAAACCACATGACAGGTCATGCAGAATGGATGGAGGATGCAAGGAAAATGAAAAAACTAGGATTTGTGGAGACTGATGATGATACTGCACATCCTATTGTGCAAATTGGAAAAATTCCTTTGTCTATGTAGGATGGGAAAAAGAAATACTTATCCGATGTATTTCATGTCCCGAATATCACCAAGAATCTGGTTTCTGTTGGTCAAATGGTTGAGCAGGGCTTGTAAGTCAGATTTAATCCTCATGGATGCTTTGTTGAGGATATGAAAAATAAAGGTCGCTTGATAGCAAAAGGAAAGAAGAAGGGCAGAATGTTTACATTGGACGCATACATATCTGAATTGAGTGCAGCAATGTTTGCACATGGGATCGGTGTAGTTGTAGATATTGATATCTGGCATAAACGCATTCGTCATGTTAATGTACAACGACTTAAATCAATGCAAGCCCAAAATATTGTTGCAGGATTGCCCAAATTCAAGGCTGCGGAAATGCATAAGGTATGTGAAGCTTGTTAGTTTGGAAAACAGGCAAGGAAACCATTTCCTAGACATGTTCAAGAGAGTGAGAAGCCATTGGAATTAATCCACTCTGATGTGTGGACTACTAAAGCTGCATCTCTTGGAGGCTGTCATTATTTTGTCACTTTTATTGATGACTATAGCAGAAAAGTTTGGGTGTATTTTATGAAAAAGAAAGTGAAGTTTTTGGGCATTTCAAAACTCTTAAAGCTATGGTTGAAAAAGAAACATGCTTGCAGATAAAATGCCTAAGGTCAGATGGAGGGGGAGAGTACCTCTCAAATGAGTTTGCAAAGTTCTTGCAGGAGCATGGCATAAAGCAGCAATATTCATGCAGTCATACCCCACAACAAAATGGAATTGCAGAAAGGAAAAACAGGCATATTGGAGAGGTATCTCGTGCCATGCTCAATGAAAAAGACTTGCCAGATTTTTATTGGGCCGAAGCAATTGCTACAGTAGTCTACATAATGAACAGGACTCCCATTGCAGCAATACATGGAATGACTCCAGAGGAGAGGTATACTCGTAGGAAACCAGATATTTCTCATTTGAAAATTTTTGGTTGCATTGCCTATGTACATGTGCCAGATGAGTTGAGATCCAAGTTGGATCTAAAAGCTGAGAAGTGCATCTTTATTGGTTACTCTCTGCAGCAAAAAGGGTATAGATGCTATAACCCTTCTACTCGTAAGTTTACAGTGAGCAGAGATGTTGTTTTTTATGAGATGAGTAGTTGGTATAAACCAGTAAATATGATTGATGTTGTAGATGCACAAAATGGTAATGCTACACAGAATTCACAGTAGCACTCACAAAATATTAGTGGACCTGGAGTGTCCTCTAGCAGTGATTCACATTCTTCGCCATGGACAGGCAGATTGAGATCAGGAGAATCTTCTCAAAGCAATGCAGATAGTGGTATGCAGGTATCACGAAAAGGAAAAGAGAAGGTTGATCAGCCCATGTTTGATGTGAATGCACGTCACTCTTATGTGGATGGTGAATCCAATGGCTCAGAACAGAGCATTGATGATGAGTTGGGTATTCCTTCTATTATTACACCTGGAGTAAGGAAGACCAGGGATGTTTTGAGAGCACCTGGGAGTGAACCTACTTTGCGCAGGTCTACGAGAGCTAGGTATCCTGTGGATAGGCTGAAATATGATGGATTTACAGCCATTCACTATGCATATATGGTCAAAGTGATACAGGAACCAGAACCCACTTCTATTGAGCAAGCCATGGAAAAAGAAAAATGGGAGAAAGTCATGGATGAAGAAATGGATGCCTTGGAAGCAAATGCTACATGGAAATTGGTACCTTTGCCTAAAGGTAAAAATGCAATTGGTTGTAAGTGGGCTTATAAGGTGAAGCACAATGCAGATGGCTCTGTGAACATATACAAGGCAAGATTAGTAGTCAAGGGGTATGCACAAACATATGGCATTGACTATGAAGAAACATTCAATCCGGTTGCAAGGATGGCAACCGTAAGAGCAATCATTGCTATGGCTGCATCAAAGGGATGGTCTTTACATCAGATGGATGTAAAGAATGCCTTCTTGCATGGTGATTTGTAAGAAGAGGTCTATATGGAGCAGCCACCGGGTTATGTGCATGATGTTTATCCTCAGTTTGTTTGTAGGTTGAAGAAAGCCTTGTATGGCTTGAAGCAAGCACCTAGAGCATGGTCTGACAAGATAGGACAGTATCTTGTCACTATTGGCTTTCAGATTTCCAAGGCAGATTTCTCACTTTATATGAGAAAAACAGAGAAAGGTATTATGCTACTTGTCATTTATGTTGATGATTTGATTATGACAGGTGACAGTGATGAAGATATCCTTCATGTGAAAATGCTATTGAAGCAGAAGTTTGAGATGAAGGATTTGGGAGAGCTGCGTTTTTTCTTGGGCATTGAGGTGATTAGATCACCAAGTGGGATACAGTCCAAATATGGGATGACAGGCTGTAAGCCTATTTCAGTTCCTTTGGAGCAGAATGTGAAGCTGAGCGCAGATGCAGGTGAGCTTTTGGAAGACCCTACTATGTACAGACGCATAGTAGGAAGCTTGATTTATATGACTATTACCAGGCCAGATTTAAGCTATGCTGTTGGATTGGTAAGTCAGTTTATGCAGGCTCCAAGGAAACCGCATTTGGATGCGGCTAGACGCATAGTCAGGTATGTGAAGTCCACATTGCAGTATGGACTATTTTATGAGTCTGGGGTTCAGATACAGTTGCATGGATACACTGATGCTGATTGGGCTGGTAGCATTTCTGATAGACGATCTACCAGTGGATATGTGTTCTCTTTTGGGAGTGCTGCAATCACTTGGAGCAGCAAGAAACAGCCTACAGTTGCCTTGTCCAGCACAGAGGCTGAGTACAGGGGTGCAACAATGGCTGCATGTGAGGTAGCTTGGTTGCATAAGCTACTTTATGATATGCATTAGCCTACAAATGGGCCAGTTGTCATTTATTATGACAACATGAGTAGTATACACTTGGCAAATAACCCAGTCTATCATGCTAGAACAAAGCACATTGAGGTGCATTATCACTATGTGCAGGAGAGGGTTTTACTAGGTCTTATTGATCTAGTTTATGTCAGCATAGAGGATTAGGTAGCTGACATATTTACAAAGGCATTGGGTGCAGAGAAGCTGCGCAAGTTCAGAGACCTGCTTGGTGTGTAGGAATTGGGATTGAGCTCGAGGGGGAGTATTGAGATATCGAGCTCCACTCGTGACATGCCAGGGTGACTGTTGTGCATTTATGCCACCGACGTGTCAGTTGCAGACGCGGTTGGTACACCGCCCATGAATAATAGCTACATGACAGCTATCCTTATCTGCTCTAGTTCATGGCTCAGTTAGTATGCCACCTTAGTTAGTTGAGTTTGGTTTGAGACCCATATATAGGGTTCTTCTATTTCTTTGTACTAGAGTTCTTTTGGCTTACATAACTAAGAAGAGGAAAACTGTTTTCAGCCTCCACCTATGTGTGTTTTCCCCCATTGTGCAAGCAAGAAAACTACAAGTGAGACTCCTTCCTTCTCTCCCACAATCTTGACAGGTAGATCTTCTATCAAACATACTATCAACGCAATCTGCATTTGTGTATCCAAATACCTGTACATCTGTACGTGCCTCGTAGAAAAGTCCATAATGTAATGTGGACTTCATATATCTCAATATGCGTCTGACTGCATCCAAATGTGGCTTTCTAGGTACTTGCATAAACTGACTCACAAGACCAATAGCGTAGCTCAAGTCTGTCCTTGTAATGGTCATGTAGATCAAACTCCCCACTATCCTCCTGAACATAGTAGGGTCTTCTATCTCATCCCCAACGTCAGCACTCAACTTTACATTCTGCTCCAACGGGACTGAAAGTGGTTTGCATGCTGTCATACCATACTTGGACAACATATCCAAGCCATATTGTCTTTGGGACAGCCATATACCATCATCACATTTGATCACCTCAATGCCAAGAAAATACCTTAGCTCACCTAAATCCTTCATCTCAAACTTCTTCTTCAAAAAATCCTTGACTTCAGTAATCCCACTATCACTATCACCTATAATAATCAAGTCGTCCACATAGATGACTATGATGACCAAACGTGCATCTCCCTTTCTCATATAAAGTGAGTGATCAACATCAGAAACATAAAAGCCAATATTGACAAGATACTCTCTAATCTTGTCAGACCATGCTCTAGGTGCTTGCTTAAGCCCATAGAGTGCCTTCTTCAACCTGCACATATACGCGGGATGCTCTAAATCTTCATAACCTGTTGGCTGATCCATATACACTTCTTCCTGCAAATCACCATGCAAGAAGGCATTCTTCACATCCATTTGCTGCAACCTCCAACCTTTGGCTACTGCCAAAGCAATCACACATCTGACCGTTGCCATCCTAGCAACTCGACTGAAGGTTTTGTCATAATCTATGCCATATGTCTGGGCATAGCCTTTTGCAACCAGCTTAGCTTTGTACCTACTAATAGAACCATCTGCATTGTGCTTAAACTTATAAACCCACTTACATCCAATGGCTTTCTTGCCCTTAGGCAATGATACTAGATCCCAAGTCTTATTGGCCTCTAATGCAGCCATCTCCTCATCCATTGCTGCATCCCAATGAGCATGACCAACAGCCTCCTCAAAACATGTGGGCTCAACATCCTCAACTAGTTCCACCATATAAGCATAATGGTGAGCTGCATAACCTTCAAAACCAAATGTTTTAACAGGGTATCTCACCCTGCTAAACCTACGTACCACTGGATCACTCAATGGAGTCTTTGCATTAACACGTGCTCTCTGCACACCTGGAGTCCTCACTGAAGGAATGCCAAGCTCATCATCCAAGCTCTTTGAGCCATTGGAGTCTCCATCAAGAATTGCATCAATGCCATCTGACACTTTATTCTTTCCTTTGTCTTTACCTGTAGTGCTACTAGATGCACCTAAAGATGTAGAGGTACTCCTTAGTCTCCCAGACCAAGGACTACCAGATGATGTCTCTGGTCCACTAAGAGTCCGTGATTCTTGCTTTTCAGCTTGCACATGAGTGTCATGATCATCATCATCATCCAATGCATCACCACTAGATGCATACCAACTGCTCATTTCATCAAAGATGACATCCCTGCTCACTCTGAACTTACATGTGACAGGGTTATAACATCGATACCCTTTCTGCTCTAAAGAGTATCCAATAAAGACACACTTTTCAGCTTTTGGATCCAGTTTCTTCTGCAACTCATCTGGCACATGAACATACGCAATGCAGCCAAACACTTTCAAGTGTGATACATCATGCTTCTTGCCAGTAAAACATTCTTCAAGAGTCATACCATGAACTGCAGCTGTGGGAGTTCTGTTCATAATATTAACAGCAGTATGAACAGCCTCAGACAAAAAATGCTTAGGCATATTCTTTTCAGCCATCAAGGCACGTGCAACTTCTGCAATATGCCTGTTTTTCCTTTCTGCAATCCCATTTTGCTATGGGGTATACCTGCATATGAACTGTCTCTTTATCCCATGAGACCTCAGAAAATCACAGAACTCATTTGAGAGGTACTCTCCCCCTCCATCTAACCTCAAGCACTTTACTTTCAAGCCTGTTTCTCTTTCAACTAGAGCCTTGACAGTTCTAAAGTGCTCAAAAGCTTCACTCTTTTCCTTCATAGAATATACCCACAGCTTTCTAGAACAATCATCAATGAATGTGACAAAGTATGAACTGCCTCCAAGAGATACATTTTGTGTAGGCTCCCAAATGTCCGTATGCACAATGTCAAGGATATTTCTGCTTACATCTCTGTCATGTGAAAAGGGTTGTCTTGCCTACTTACCAAACTGACATGCTTCACATACCTTATGAAATTCTACAACTCTAAATGTAGGCAAACCTGTAACCAACCCTTTGGACTGCATTAATTTCAACTCTGTACATTTGCATGTCCAATGCGTTTGTGCCAAATTTTAATGTCTGCAACAACACCTTTTCCTTTGGCATACATAGCAGCATTCATAGTAGGAATTCCAGCATCCAGAGTAAACATACGTCCAACTCTACTTCCCTTTGCTACCAACCTGCACTTGTCATTGAAGTTTTCTACAAAGCAGCCCTTTGCATTAAATCTAACTTGCAGCCCTTGCTCTACCATTTGACCGACTGACACCAAGTTCTTTGTAATAGATGGCACATGTAATACATCTGAAAGACTCTTTGTCTTACCATCATGCAAGGACAAGGGAACTTTTCCAATGTGTGAAATTGGATGGCATGAGTCATCACCCGTTTGCACATAACCTGCATTTTGCAAATCCTGCATCTCTCCAAACCATTCTGCATAGCTGGTCATATGATTGGATGCACCTAAATCAACATACCAAACATCATCATGTGTTCCCTTTCCTGTAACAGCATTCAGCATATGCTGCATAACAAACAGACGTTCATTTTTATCTTCATTCTGTCGTGAAGACGATACATAGTTTTCTTGCTAGAACTTACCACTGCGAATATCATCTTTCTTAGCATAACATTGGGCTGCAATATGACCTGTTTTTCTACAGTAGTGACATACAATAACAGAGTTGTTAGAACCTTTGTTCTACCATCCACCTCTTCCTCTAAAGCTCCCCCTACCTCTAAAGTTACCACGACCACCTGAAACCTGCATATCGCCAAATTGCTGATTCAATCTGTTTTGCTGGTTGTCACTACCACGTCCTGTAATACGGCCTCTTGAAGAGAACCTACCACGTCTCCTTCCTAAACTAGAGTAGAAAGCCTGGACCTGTTCACCACTTCTTTGAGATGTCTCACTCTGCATGTTGATCTCTTCAGTGATCATAAGGGAGACCAACTCATCGAAATCTGGAAATGGCTTTCTGACATATACGGAAGTTACAAAAGACTTCCAAGCCTTTTCATTGTTAAGTCCACCCAAGGTAGACGACATCAAATCATCATCATCGGGCATTGCATCAATCGCTGCCAATGCATCTGCAATGCTTCTTACCTTCAGTGCGCATACTCATTGATAAACATCTTTCCTTTCTTTAATGTATTCAACTCTTGCTTGAGTTGAATCTTTCGTGCTTTGTATTTACAGAAAACATACTTTCAAGTATGGTCCAAGTTGCATATGAATTCTCTGCATTTCTAATGTGTCGCAGTATATTATTGTCAATTACTGCAGACAACCAATACATGACCTTTTTATCTTTTGCATTCCATTCCTTCCGTGCCTTTGTCGCTTTTGCAGTTGGAGGATCACTCACCTCCGGCTCCTTTTCTTCACTTGAAACAAACTCGTAGAGGCCTTTTCCAATAAGGAAATTCGTGACACAGAACTTCCATGAAGGGTAGTTGTTCTTGTCGAGCTTCTCAATGATGGGGCTTCCACTGTTATCTGCTATTATCACAAAACTAATACCAAATAGCAAGCAAATCTTCTGCAACCCTTGACCTGTAGTTCATAGCAATACATCAGACAGCCTTTTTCACTGTCTGCTCAACAATACATGCAATCTGCAACTTGTTTGCAGATAAACCTTGTGTTTACTCAATGGTAAACACCTTTGAACATACAGATCTGAAATCTGTAACCTGCATACCCACTTTCGATCAACACAGTCGAAGTCACAGTGTACCCTGAAACTATTGTCTGCAACCTTGGGGCTCTAAAATGGGCCTTGAAACGGCCTCAGATGCCCAAAATAACTGCGGAAAAGCCCTAGTGGGGAGAGTTGCTCAAGATGCTGCGCCGAACACACACAGGATGCAGAAGGAGAAGCTCACTCAAGAGACAAGAAGAGAGATGGAGACCAAAACGTTTTCTTGCTGGTTTCTTCTTCTTCTTCCACACACTTTACAATGTACACAAAGTATAGATAAGATACAACATAAAGAAAAGTGGCCTACTAAGTCAAACAATACATAACCGACTACACTAGTCGACTGGCACTATAACTATGCCAGTTATAAATAGGTATAACAACCTGAATATAATAAGTAACGAGTCAGTGGCCATGTGTGAGTCATAATGATCACCGACGTGCTAAGTGTAGACGTGTGGACCCATCTAACCAAGCGGTCCATCATCAATGTCCACATGTGTTGAGCTTCTCATCTCAATATCAAGGACACGCCGCTTTCTTGCCAGAGGATCATGAACTTAGGGAAGGTTTTCTTGGACGACCTCCAACACGTATGAATGCTGCAAGTTGGTACGAGCTAAAAATAGTCCTCACAAAGTCACATCCAAATGAAATGTAATGGTTCTCAATTTTTTACGAGTTGCCATATTGGACCCACTTACAGGTCAACCACTTGTTGGATCCTATGCATATTTTCAAGAATGTGGATAGCTTGCTATGGGACCACATCACAGGAAAGAGAGACACTATAGGGGCACGAATGGATTTGAAGGAGGTAGGCAAGATGGAGGCGCTTTGGCCATAGTTGAGTGCTGATGGTCACGTGCAGCTACCTTGCACTCCTTGGGTTTTGTCCACTAAAGAAGAGCGCATTGTGAAGCAAGTAGTCAAGTCTATCTGCACTCTGATGGGTATGATGCATTCTCTTAGGTCTACATTTTCTAAAGATGACCAATTATCAGGGCTAAAATCCCATGACTGGCATAAGATATGTCAGATTTGTACTGCGAATGGATTGTAATTGCCGTACGCATTTCGCTATTTGGAGTGTAGCCATTGTTCATAATGCTTTCTCATTTGTGGCAGTTTGTACTACTGATTGTGATCGCAAGATACCTTACTCCAGAAATATGCGGGGCCATTTACAGATTGTCGACTTTGGTGCAATGGATCTCACAGAAGGAGATTAAGACATCCTCTATTGAATTTGCGAGACGGGGAGCAGTGGAGAAGGTCTGTCTCTTTGATAAATACCTGCCTACCAGCATGCTCACGATATAAATCCACCTTCTTGTACATCTTGTAGATGAAGTGGATATTGCTAGACCTATCCATATACAATGGATGTTCTTCTTGGAGCACTTCGTGAAAACCTTGAAAGGCTTTGTGCGACAACGAGCTCGGCCAGAAGGTAGCATGGCTGAAGGTTGGTTGTGTCTGAGGCGCTAGTGCATATTTCACAATGGCTACCAACCGGTGGATCCAGACAACAAAATGCTATGGTCGCTGGAGGATGATGATAGACTGACCAGAGATGTGGTGGTTGGAAATGGGGTAGAAAAAAGAATGGATGCTGCAATGGAGGAGAAGGTGAATCACTTTTGTATGTTGCACCATGCCTCTATGGGGACGTGGCTTGCCAAGTACCAGATCCCTAGGCAAGATCGAGAGGAAGCACGATCTGAATTTTGATGTAGTATGCGCCATCAACCGATTTGATATCCCGAGGGCATGGAGGAGATGTCGTGGTTTATGCCAACGCAATGGTTGCATAGAGATTTGACCGTAGCATCTCGGGAAGGGGCAGATGTCCCAATGGAGGAGTGGGAATTCTCGAGGGGATGTAGTCCAAAGGTGATGATGTGTTTAGGATTTGTTGTATATATGGGAGCCCAAAACTTTTTGCATAAACAATTGTGTGACCATGTTGCCCTCTTGGAAAGGCTCTCATAAGTTCAAAAGAAGAAAAAGAGAGGATATAAAACATCACTGGAAAGGGTGTATCATTGCTTTCAAAATTACACATGAAGGGTGGTTAGTCAAAGTACAACATGTTTACATGGCCAAGGATATGCACTTATCTCCTAATGAACGTGTTTGCCAGCAAACACATTGTAAGTCTTAAGTTGATAACATATTTGATTTTTTAAAAATTTAAGGAAGTATTAATATTGAATTATTTGTTGTAGATATATTTCCATCAACAAGTATTGAATGGCAACCTGTGGAGAGTTTGAGTGGAACTTTGAAAGCAATTCATGAGGCATTTGCAAACATTATATATGCTGATGAGACCGTTGGTTCTTTTAGTGAGAGAAGAATTTTTATATATTATGCACAATATGTGGTTCCATATAAAGAGAATACATATGGATATATCGAGGATTTGTCATTGCCAAGTCTCTTCTCTCTTATTTGGGAGGTTCCTGATAAGGCAACCATGCATAGCTTTAAATTCAAAATATGTCAAGATAATCAAAAGCCCATGACAGCTCGAAGGATCTCAAGAAGAAGATGCCTGTCATGGTTTATCCCCTTACATATCTTTGTGGGTTGCTTCAAAATAGCAAACTTACAGAGAACAAAAGTATCTTGGCTAAGTAGAAATTTTGCAAGTGCAGAACTAGATAACATTATAGGAAAGCTTTGGAAATCTAGAGATGTTGACCATAAGGGCGACACCATGAGGTGTATTGTACGCCCCCAATCCTTGTCTCTGTGTTATAATATAGCACAACAAACTCTTGCTTTGGGTTTTGATTATAGGAGATGCAAACTTAAATTAGGCATGTGGATTCCCTTGGATTCAGATACAAATTGCATGCCCTTCAATCTTAAGGTGCAAGTTATAGAAAAGGAGGTAAATATCACTTCCAATTGGAATCTTAAAGATGTAAGGGATACCTTGGAGATGCTAGATTGTACATCCCTAGAATATAAGTTCAAAGTAAATGGTAAAGTAGTAGGGAGAAGAGCTAAATGCTTTTTCTCTTGTATGAGTTGCTTGCCTCCTTCAATTGTAAGCTTCGAGCCATAAAATTGAAAACATTACATTGGACAAAAATTGTAACTTCTTCGTTACTTTTTGAAAAGATAGATCTTGCAATTGCAGTGGCTTTTTTTTTTGGTGGATTGAATAATTTAACTTGGATAGGGGCCCTCTTCTCTTGAGGGGGTAGAAGAGAAGATGGATGAGAAAGTGTTGGCATTTCTGAATTTATAGAGCTTGCCTTACTTGTCTTTCTAGATGACTTGCCTTTTTCCTTACTCTTAGTTAAGGATTTAAGTGGAGGAGAGTCGAGGTCGACTAGCGTGATTGCCCTGTCCAAAATTAACTCAATACATCTCTCTCTTATCCACCATGTGTATGAATCGGGGTAATCTTGGCACACTGCAAGGAAAATTGTAATAAGTTGTTAGGTGAGTGATAGTTTGTACTTGTAGGGAGTAAAAACAAAGAAATGGAATGATTATAAAATTTGATAATAATGTTGCTGCTCAAAATCTAATAACGTTGCTCAAAACAGAATGTGAAAGATACTTACATAAACCCCATCTATCTTGAGAATCTTTGAATCTATTGTCCTACAAACATTTGAAATTACTCTCCATCCACAAGAATACACATCATTTTGTAAGGGCACTTATTGTAAGAGAAAACTATATAGTTTTTGAGGATCAGCAATATCCTCATATGTAGTGTCCAAAAAGGTTACCACCAACCTCCCAGCACTGTAAATGGAAACATGTTATAAAAAAGGGACAATAAATAAAATAAACAATAAACCAAAAAGTGAGGATTTGTATTCAATGCACATTTTTCTTGACCGTGGATACCCCTAAGAGAGTTCATAAGGATAATTTCTCCAATGAGAATATCAATATATATTAAGCTCCAATGTCCTCTGCAAAGTAAAATGTTAGTAAGAAATACATACTATAAAGAAGTATACATTAAACCCTTTGCAAAATTGCATACCTTTCAATGTAAGGAAAAAAAATATGGTAGTTTGTAATTGGATCAAACGATCTGAAAAATAATTCTATGTTTGAGCGAGACTTTGAAAACAATTCCGCTGATAACAGTGGATCGACGATAAATATAGTTTTAGAGATTTCTTGGCTAAGAGAATAAATCAATGCCCTAAAACCAAAAGCAAAACCAAATGAATGTCAATTGCAATGAACAAAACAACACTATCATTCCATTAAAAAATTTGAGCAAAAAATCCTTACCTTATGCAACAAAAGACTACTGAATCTAACAATTGAATATCTTTCTTAACAAACATTCCTTTGTCCTCAGGGGAAATACTAAAATAGTCTTCTAAAGAGTGCAAGAGACATTCACAACCATTTGCCCGTATACCTCACCCATTCTCTTCACATTGACAAGATCAAGGACATCGATTTTTCTCTTGCAAACTTCATCCTCTGACTCTATAGTCTCTTGTGGTCATTCTTGATGGGCGACTTCTTTAGGTTCTTGATAGGCAGACACTTGTTCGGAGGTGGTCTTTGCAGGGTGTAAATGTGTCATGTCCTCAATCACTGGCCGTTTCGCTCTCCTAGACAATTTTGGAGGAATGTTAAGGATCTCAAATGTTTTTTTATCAGTAGTGGGCAAGGGTCTCAATACCTTGTCAAACCTATACATGATTCTGCTAACCATACTAAATTCTTTGTTCATAAAAGTCATTCTATGAGCGTGGGCAGCAACAATGTAAGCATCGTTCATAAAATCAATAACGAAGTCTTTAGCAGCCTCCTGAAGGCAAAGAATGGCTACAAGCTACCTTTTTTTTTTGCATGCCAACTTCAATGGACACCCTTGATAATCTAAAATAAATATCTTTGACAAACCTAATAAATGTTGTCTTTGGAATCACATGTTAGCTCTTTGTGCCTTCCTTATCTCACTAAAACATTTCTGAACATAAAAAAATCTAGAATTTCTCTTTCTCTTTGGCTTGGAAGGGTCTTCTTCTCCATGGGCATAAGAGGGACCAAGTTGCTCTGTCTATTGAATAGGGGCTCTAAGGGAGGTTGGAAACTTAGCAGTTGTTGTAGGGTAGGATTATACATGATGAAGCTTACTCCGGGCAAGAGAAGACATTGTCTTTGCTCTAGATTGTTTAGATTCCATGGTAGGAGACTGAGGGCAACCAGGGGTAGGTGGGATCTGAGGGCAACCAGGGGTAGGTGGGATCTCAGGATGGAAAGATAGAGAAGCTGAAAGCCTTGTCTCCTCCTCACTCTCTTTGTTGTCTATATATATCTTCCTTGCATTTTGCTTTGTCCTAGCCATGAACCTGCAGAAAAATGAGACTTGTTAGAACATTTAAAAACCATGAGTAAAAAATGAGACTAGTTAGAATATTAAAAAACCATAAGTAACCCAAACAAAAATAACAATTACGGTGCGATAGGAGAAAAATCCCAGGTTTGAAGTGAAGCTCCTCGTGCCGTATTTGCGGATGACCGATACGGTGCGATAGGAAAAAATCATGGGTCTAAAATGTAACTCCTCGCATCATATTTGCAATTGGTTAAAGCACGGTTTAACTTCTCGAGCCGTAGACTGATACGACGCAAATACAGTGAAGCAAAGTTTTAAAAAGCAACCTCTCGCGCCATATTTATGGTGAATGATATGACACGAAAACAGTGAAGCGAGGATTTGTAGTGTTCGATACGGCACAAAAACAATGAAGCGCATGTTTAAAAAACACATGCTTGCACCGTATTCATGGTGACTGATACGTCACGACTATGTTTAAGCACAAGTTAAAAAAACAACTCCTCACACCATAATTGCGGTGATTGATATAGGGCAAAGTTGATCTCAACGTGGTTGTGTATTTGCGCTCTGGATTTGAAAAGTGAGCCACGTAAGCTACCATCGATCTTTTATAATTGTGGGATGCGTGACATGTGGCAGTGTTTAATTGGCTAGGTTTTATGCGGGCCATCCACGTGGCTGTCTACATGGCTTCGCATGTGGCAAATAAATTTTGCTCTATATAAACACAGTGGTTAGGCATTTATGACTTTTTTTGCAAATTTACAAGCTTGTTTAGAATTGAGGTCCACTTTCAGTGTTTCTTATGTGAATTTGCGCAATTTTGTTTATCCGTTGATACGAAGCAAGGAGATATTGTTCTTGAGGTCGCTTGGCCAATTTTGCATTGTATCGTAGATTAGGAAATACGAAGCGAGAAGGCATCGCTCGTGAAGTGGGTGCACACTTTCGTGTGGTATCGTACTTCCACTCATGTCTAAACCTAAGGATGTTGCAGGCTCCCAAGAGCAGGTAACCCCTTCTAAAAAAAGAAGAAGATTGTCATTAGGGTCAACAAGAGCTTCTGGTTGTGCTACCTTCTCCCCTGAAATTCCCACAGCTTCCTCCCCTTGTTGAGTAGTAAGTGTGGGAATGCCTAAGAAAATCAAAGGCAAGTCACCATTGAGGGTTTCTGGATTGTCTCAAATCACAGAGGGTTCTCCTTTTGAAAGGCTCCTAGACTTTTTTCTTCACAATGGCATGGAGTTATCTTATTACGGAACTGCAAAGGATATTTTCAACCCTGACTGGGATATTGACCATGTATTGAACTCATGTAAGAAGTTTTTCTTGGAGGAGTTTGTTGAGTTTGAAAGTCTTGCATTTCCGGTACATGAAAAGGATGCAAAGGAATATGTTCATATACCTATTGGGAGCTCACCTTCAAAGAAGGCTTTGTTTTCAAGAAAGTGTACATCTCATTCTCTTGACTGGTTTTGTACCTCAAATTTGTTTTGTTCTGCTCATTCTAGGAAATGTAGCCTTATGTCCAAAACAATTGCATTCATTACGTCTTCTCTTGTTAAATATCCTGTAAAATTTGATGAAAAACAATAAGAAGGTAAAAAATGTTCCATCTTTTGCCTTTTGGATGAGGTAGCAAATGGCAAGGATGCAAAGGAATGTTTGGACCCTAAGCAAGAAGCAAATATTGCTGGCAAACTAGATGTTGCCCAACTCAAAGCTGAGATCATTATTGAAGAAAACCATGCAAATGGAGATCTTGTTTGTGACTCTTCTTTTTATATTGTTGCCAAATAAAAAGTGATATCTTTTTCTCCCCATGCCTCCTTTATTGCGTGAACAAGATTTTGTAATCGAACATTTGAACTCTTTTGGATACGTGTACGTTTTTGCTTGTTGCTTGAGGAGCTTTAGGAAGACATCAACATGTCTCCAAACCTCCATCCTTAGAAATGCAAGTCGTGGTGTGGTTGCAATATTTTTCGTTATCCCACATAGCTCTCTCCAATGCTCCCAAGTAATGGTCACCTATTTTCATGTATGGTTACCTAAAAACGTCTAGCTTTTGAGCCTCCCATTGAAACATCAGCCAAGACATCTCTTGTTTTCCCTGAAAGTGTTGGATCTTTTCTTAAATGAACTTGACCTCCATGAAAACCATTTTGGAGAGTAATGCCTCACATTTGTCAAAACACTCATTCAATAAAGACAAAGGCTTAATTGAGTATGCATAGTCAAGATGCAACCTGAGAAGTTTATCAATAATTCTAATCTTTGCATGCAAAGTACATATATGAACATTAGTAAGAGAAATTGAAAGAATTGGATCCCATATATCTTCCTTGTTTTTTTAAAAAAATATTAGATCTATAGAGTCTCTAGTTGGGGCTCTTCTTACAGGGCGCAAGTTGCTCCAATTTTTAGACCCAGCACTTTCCATGCAATAAATACAAGGATATTTTGCATTTGCCCCATTAGATATTCCAAGCATACATTCGATAGTTTTCAAGTCAGCACTCATGTGCCATTCCACATTAAAAGTACCAACCCCATCAACAACCAACATTTCTCCTTCACTTTGAGACTTAATTGTCAAGATTGTGGGAGAGAAGGAAGGAGTCTCACTTGTAGCTTTCTTGCTTGCACAATGGGGGAATACACACACACGTGGAGGCTGAAAACAGTTTTCCTCTTCTTAATTGTGTAAGCCAAAAGAACTCAAATACAAGAGAAATAGAAGAACCCTATATGTGGGTCTCAAACCAAACTCAACTAACTAAGGTGGCATACTAACTGAGCCACGAACTAGAGTAGATAAGGATAGCTGTCATCTAGCTATTATTCATGGGCGGTGTACCAACCACATCTGCAGCTAACAAGTCGGTGACATAAATGCACAACAATCACCCTAGCATATCATGAGTGGAGCTCAATATCTCAACACTCCCCCTCGAGCTTAATCCCAATTCCTACACACCAAGCATGTCTCTGAACTTGCGCAGCTTCTCTGCACCCAATGCCTTCGTGAATATGTCAGCTACCTAATCCTTTGTGCTGGCATAAACTAGATCAATAAGACCTAGTAAAACCCTCTCCCGCACATAGTGATAATGCACCTCAATGTGCTTTGTTCTAGCATGATAGACTGGGTTATTTGCCAAGTGTAAACTACTCATGTTGTCACAATAAATGACAACTGGCCCATTTGTAGACTGATGCATATCATAAAGTAGCTTATGCAACCATGCTACCTCACATGCAGCCATTGCTGCACCCCTATACTCAGCCTCTATGCTTGACAAGGCAACTCTAGGTTGTTTCTTGCTGCTCCAAGTGACTGCAGCACTCCCAAAAGAGAACACATATCCATTGGTAGATTGTCTATCAAAAATACTACCAGCCCAATCAGCATCAGTGTATCCATGCAACTGTATTTGAACCCAGTCCCATAAAATAGTCCATACTACAATGTGGACTTTACATACCTGAGTATGCGTCTAGCCGCATCCAAATGCTGTTTCCTTGGAGCCTGCATGAACTGACTTACCAATCCAACAACATAGCTCAAATCTGGCCTGGTAATAGTCATATAAATCAAACTTCCTACTATGCATCTATACATAGTAGGGTCTTTCAAAAGCTCACCTGCATCTACGCTCAGCTTCACATTCTGCTCCAAAGGAACTGAAATAGGCTTACAGCTTGTCATCCCATATTTGGACAGCATGTCCAATCCATACTGCCTCTGCAAGAGCTGTATCCCACTTGGTGATCTAATCACCTCAATGCCCAAGAAATAACGCAACTCTCCCAAATCCTTCATCTCAAACTTCTGCTTCAATAGCATTTTCACATGAAGGATATCTTCATCACTATCACCTGTCATAATCAAATCATCAACATAAATGACAAGTAGCATAATACCTTTCTCTGTTTTTCTCACATAAAGTGAGAAATTTGCCTTGGAAATCTGAAAACCAATAGTGACAAGATACTGTCCTATCTTGTCAGACCATGCTCTAGGTGCTTGCTTCAAGCCATACAAGGCTTTCTTCAACCTGCAAACAAACTCAGGATGAACAGTATGCACATAACCTGGTGGCTGCTCCATATAGATCTCTTCTTGCAAATCACCATGTAAGAAGGCATTCTTTACATCCATCTGATGTAAAGACCATCCCTTTGATGCAGCCATAGCAATGACTGCTCTTACGGTTGCCATCCTTGCAACCGGACTAAATGTTTCTTCATAATCAATGCCATATGTTTGTGCATACCCCTTAACTACTAATCTTGCCTTGTATCTATTCACAGAACCATCTGCATTGTGTTTCACCTTATAAACCCACTTACAACCAATTTCATTCTTATCTTTAGGCAAAGGTACCAATTCCCATGTAGCATTTGCTTCCAAGGCATCCATTTCTTCATCCATGGCTTTCTTCCATTTATCTTTTTCCATGGCTTGCTCAAAAGAAGTGGGTTCTGGTTCGTGTATCACTTTGACCATATAGGCATAGTGAATGGCTGTAAATCCATCATATTTCAGCCTATCCACAGGATACCTAACTCTGGTAGACCTGCACAAAGTAGGTTCACTCCCAGGTGCTCTCAAAACATCCCTGGTTTTCCTTACTCTAGGTGTAACAATAGAAGGAATACCCAACTCATTATCAATGCTCTGTTGTGAGCCACTGGATTCACCATCCACATAAGAGTGGCTTGCATTCACATCAAACATGGGCTGATCTACCTTCTCTTTTCCTTTTTGTGATATCTGTATACCACTATCTGCATTGCTTTGAGAAGATTCTCCTAATCTCAATTTGCCTGTCCATGGTGAAGAATGTGAACCACTGCTAGAGGACGCTCCAGATCCACTAATATCTTGTGACTGCTGCTGTGAATTCTGTGCAGCATTACCATTTTGTGCATCTACATTATCAATCACATTTATTGGTTTATACGAGCTACTCATCTCATAAAAAACAACATCTCTGCTCACTGTAAACTTACGAGTAGAAGGGTTATAGCATATATATCCTTTTCGCTGTAGAGAATAACCAATAAAGATGCACTTCTCAGCTTTTGAATCCAACTTGGATCTCAACTCATTTGGCACATGAACATAGGCAATGAAACCAAAAATTTTCAAATGAGAAATATCTGGTTTCCTACCAGTATGCCTCTCCTCTGGAGTCATGCCATGTATTGTTGCAGTGGGAGTCTTGTTCATTATGTAGACTGCTGTAGCAACTGCCTCAGCCCAGTAAAAATCTAGCAAGTCTTTTTCATTGAGCATGGTACGAGATACCTCTCCAATATGCCTATGTTTTCTTTCTGCAATTCCATTTTGTTGTGGGGTATGACGCCATGAATATTGATGCTTTATGCCATGCTCCTGCAAGAACCTTGCAAACTCATTTGAGAGGTACTCTCCCCCTCCATCTGTCCTTAGGCATTTTATTTGCAGGCCTGTTTCTTTTTCAACCATAGCTTTAAGAGTTTTGAAATGCCCAAATACTTTACTTTTCTTTTTCATAAAATACACCCAAACTTTTCTACTATAGTCATCAATAAAAGTGACAAAATAATGATAGCCTCCAATAGATGCAGCTTTAGTAGTCCACACATCAGAGTGGATTAATTCCAATGGCTTCTTACTCTCTTGAACATGTCTAGGAAATGGTTTCCTTGCCTGTTTTCCAAATTAATAGGCTTCACATACCTTATGCATTTCTGCAACCTTGAATTTAGGCAATCCTACAACAATATTTTGGGCTTGCATTGATTTAAGTCGTTGTACATTAACATGACCAATGCGTTTATGCCAGATATCAATATCTGCAACAACTACACCAGTCCCATGTGCAAACATTGTTGCACTCAATTCAGGCATGTCTGCATCCAACGTAAACATTCTGCCCTTCTTCTTTCCTTTTGCTATCAAGCGACCTTTATTTTTTATATCCTCAACAAAGCATCCATGGGAATTAAATTTGACCTGCAAGCCATGCTCAACCATTTGACCAATAGAAACTAGTTTCTCGGTGATATTCGGGACATGAAATACATCCGATAGGTATTTCTTTTTCCCATCCTCCATAGACAAAGGAATATTTCCAATCTGCACAATAGGATGTGCAGAATCATCACCAGTCTCCAAAAATCCTGGTTTTTCCATTTTCCTTACATCCTGCATCCATTCTGCATGACCTATCATGTGGTTTGATATACCTGAGTCAACATACCACACATTGTTGCTTTCTTCTGCACTTGTCACAGAATTGGTCATGTGCTGCACCATAAACAAGTGCTCGTTTCTGTCATCACCTTGTCTACTAGAAGATGCATAATTCCCTTGTTGCAATTTTCCATTCATGATGTCATTCTGCTTTTTATAGCAGTCTTTAGCCATATGACCCATTTTACCACAGTAGAAGCATTCAACATTGTTGTTTGCATTTTGGCCTCTTTGCCATCCACCACGATCTCTTTGGCTCCCCCTGCCTCTAGAGTTACCACATCCTCCTCCATAGGACTGGTTTTCTTGAGTTTGCTGCATATTCTGATTTCTACCACGGCCTCCAAATCGGCCTCCTCTACCTCTGTCTCTACCTCTTCCAGCATTTGAGTAGAAGACAACTTCTTTTGAAGTTCCTCCTGAAGAAGATGCACCACCATTTCTTTGCTCCTCAGAAATTAGAAGAGCAATCAACTCCTCAAAATTAGGAAATCTTTCACGGACGGAAATGGATGTTCAAAACTGTGCATAATCCTTTCCTAGACCATTCAAGGTCACAGAAACTAAATCATTATCTTCCACTGGCGACCCAATGGAAGCAAGTGCATCTACAATCTTCTTCACCTTCATGTGGTAGTCATTGATGCTCATACTTTCTCTTTGCACATTGTGCGACTCTTGCTTGAGCTGCATTTTCCTGGCTTGCGTATTTGTGCTATACATTTTTGACAAAGTATCCCATGCCTCCTTTGGCATACTTGCATCCTGAATATGCACAATCATAGAGTCTGAAATACTGATAGACAGTCAGTACATAACTTTTCTTGCTCTCTTATACCATCCTTTAAATGCCTGCATTTGTTGTTGATTGGGAACATCAAGAAGAACTGGTTCTTCTTCGTTTCCTGCAACGAATTCCCAATATTCTTTTCCCATATGAAAATTCGTCATTCTAAACTTCCATGCTTGGAAATTATTATTGTCAAGCTTTTCAGTGACAATCTGTGAAAGAGAATCAGACGGCATTACAGAACACTACAAAGAGTGCTGTCACTACAAAAAACACAGCTTTAGCCTCACAAGGGCAAATTTGCAAAACTGACAAAAGTGGTATTTGACCACACAGGCACTTCCTAGTGACGATTTTGCATCAACAGGCAACAAGGATGATTCTATAACTCCCAATGTCTCTACGCATAGGCATACGATGCAATTTCTACAGTAACTTTTCACTGACCTGTAGAACAATGGTCGCATAGCAAAAAATAGGGCATTTTCCTGAGTGCATGCGGAAAACTTCCGTCTCCAAAACAGGCCCCGAAATGGCCTCAAATAAAAAAACCAGGGTAACCAAGGGGCTAAAGCCCTCTCCCGCAGCATATACTACCCTCTTGCTTCACCGCGAAGGGTGTCTCAATCTGAGACAATGCACTCTTGCACTTTCCGGCTGTGCTACCTGCAGAGACTTGCTCCCAAACTCGAAAAATGAAAGCAACACTGGGCCTCTTACCAGAACGCCGCGAAGTTGGTTTGCTTCCTTGATCTCCTTACCACGAACTAGGCTCTGATACCATGTCAAGATTGTGGGAGAGAAGAAATGAGTCTCACTTGTAGCTTTCTTGCTTGCACAATGGGGGAATACACACACAGGTGGAGGCTGAAAACAGTTTTCCTCTTCTTAGTTGTGTAAGCCAAAAGAACTCAAATACAAGAGAAATAGAAGAACCCTATATGTGAGTCTCAAACCAAACTCAACTAACTAAGGTGGCATACTAACTGAGCCACGAACTAGAGTAGATAAGGATAGCTGTCATCTAGCTATTATTCATATGCGGTGTACCAACCGCATCTGCAGCTAACAAGTCGGTGACATAAATGCACAACGGTCACCCTAGCATATCATGAGTGGAGCTCGATATCTCAACATTAATAATGTTTGGAATACCTGTATGAGTAAACAACCATTTCAGTGTTTCATGATTCTCAATTGATACCTGAGCTGCACCAACCCACCAAATCTCCATCTCAGACTGGAACTTATGCACTGCTGCTTGACCCCCACTATTGCTGATGGGACCTCAAATGAGCCAGCACTGGCTATGGCACTAGTCGGACCTCATACTCATAATAGACAAACACACCCTCATGGCCTCGCGGGCCAGGAGCGTCAATCTAATGCTAAAGGATAAACTGTCTTAAAGCCTAATCTATGCGTTTATAGTTTTATAGCTTTGTAGTCCAACGTTTCCCTTTCTATAAACTCCACAGAGGGAGAACCCTTACACATTAGCAATAGATACCACGATAATCACATACATGGGAGGCAACCTCTCGGTAGAAACATCGCGGCCCCACTGCAGCTCTCCTACATTGCAAGGATTAGTCCCTTGATATGCTGCTCAACATATAAAATAGACAAACAAACTCCACTCTTTATTTCAAACATCTCCAGGAGATATACCATGTGTTCTCACTAAATAATCCCCCAAGAACCAACGTCTATCCTACAGCTTAGGATGCCTTTCCACACTCAAGCGTAGGTCATTGTCATTGAAAACAGGTGATATGTATCCAGGATTTATATTCTTTGATACCATGATCATGTACATGCAAAGTGAATGGTTTTTAAAGTGCTCAAACATCATTTTCAAATCAGCAACGTGCTTGGTGCACAATCAGGCTTTTAATGCTTATTCTCTAATGCATTATAGCGATGAAAGGATAGCACTGAGATAACACTCATGCTACTATCCTCTTAATCAAAATAACACGGACTCTATGACATGAAATGCATCAAAAAATCAGCAATAATCAGCACGCAAATCACACTATTCAAACCTCCCAACCCCCTACGTTTAGGTATTGCTTGCGTTGCATAGGTGTAGAGGTTCATTTTATGATTTTTTGATGTAGAGAAAGCAATAAATCACAAACTTTAACAAAGAGATAGGGAAAACTGAGGCTAAATCTCATGCTCTACCACTACCACACATTCACAAACAATTATTATATTTTTCCTTATTTTTCCAAGTCATATTTCTATTTTTCCACTCATTTTTTCTATTTTTTTTGATTTATTTGTTAATAAAATAGGCAATTTTTTGGTTTTTCTTATCCCACTCACTTCAGCATGTTAGCAATCAATTTATCTTTCATATTCCCCCCATGGAAACATATTTCTCCCACCCGAAACGGAAAAACTAGCATTTTGCCACTTAAAAATCGCATTTCGGGTTTACGTTAATTAAATAAAGCATGTAAATCATTGCTAAATCAAATATTTCTGATGAATAGAAATTACTCATAATGCAAACAGCCACAAATAAATTTTCATCCAATAAGAACATAATTATCATCATAAACTATCAAAAATCATTCATTTTCTTCATAAAAATGGTCATACCATGTTTTCTCGTAACCCGAGATGCCTTGAATGCATGCATAATCAGCAGACGGAGCCTCCATTGCTCTCAATCCAATGCTGCACTTCATTCTTCAGCATCTCCATCAATCTTCATCACCATTTTCTTCATTCTTCCTTCATCAAGATGGCACACATGAACAGCCCATAGAGAAGAGAGAGAGAGGAGAGAGAAATACTAGATCTAGTTCTCTTCATTCAGTCCATCATTCCATGAGCAAAGGGTGGTGATAAGACCAGCCAAGAGAGGGAAGATCAGCCCCATGATCAGTTGGATGGGTTGTATTCAGCCTGTAATCTCCATCTCCATCCATGGAGCGCAATTTTCAACCGTGTTTGATGGCGCCTTCTTTCCACGTTTTCATGCTTCTTCTCTCTCCACAATTTTTATTTTTCATGTGGCATAAAATTTGGGGGGGTCCAAGGCTCCCAAAGGGCACCACCCCTTTTGGCCAAACTTTGGTTTTGGTCCACCTTTTCACATCTTGACCCTTTTGTGGCCATTTTCTCGTCCTGGCTCCGATTTGAGCTCCAAAAAATCCTGGGCGTCCGGCTTGACATCCCGTATTGACTGGAAACTCTTGACATCCTACACGGCAGTCTGAAAAATGATCAAAAATCCACAAGTGTCGCTCGGGCGCCTTTAAAAGCCGTCTTTCACTTGGTGCTTAAAATCGTCCTAGCTAGAGCCGCCGCCTTCGATGTTGAATATTTTTCCCCTAAATTCTAGATTTTTTGACAAATTTTAGGCACATCGTGGGCTCAAAACTTCGCTCTCAATTGATGTATTTCAATGCCCTATTCATGATGAAAATGCTGACTCTTTCCATCTTTTGTCCTTTTTGAATATATGCTTTATCTAACTTCAAGGAAAACTTTAAAACACCGTGACATTCCTCTAACGTAAGTCTATATATTGAACCATTGCAATCTGCACTCTTCTTAGATCAACCCATATATTATTAAATACATTGTATTCAAAACTAGATTTTCTTTTTGTCTTTTCATATGGTATAGATGCTTCAATATGAACGTATTCCCCGAAAACTTGTGGAATCTTATGATTCATGGCAGTCCTTGCAACCGATATTCCTAGGGCTCAAGGTAACCCAAATGAAATTATTCTATTATATTTTAGATTTTTAAACCATAATCTTGAGATAGCCCGATAACCTTTTCGACTAATGCCCACAGTATCACATGTGTCTACAATTTCATTTGGTTTTACTGTGTCCTTTAAGTCCTTCACTAATTCTTTGAGAGTTGGGCCTCTCAAATCCATATTTTGAGGTGACCTAAGAATCCTCAAAATATCATTCTTATTCATGGTCTCTTTTAAAAAACCGATTCTCTCCTCACTCTCTCGAATATTTATACCCAACATGTTGGAGACATATTTTTTTGCAAGATTCAATCTTCTTTTCTTTGCTCTCTCACACAAGCTAGTTATATTTTTTAATGGTCTCTTTCTCTCTCTTAATCCTATTGGAGTTTTCTTTAAATGTGCTAACTTGTCTTGTAATGACTTATTAGCATTTTCCAAAATGTCAATCTTATTTGTAAGCTCAAAAATACTTGTCTGTGCAATAAATAATGCTTTTCTCATTTCATTCATTTGAGCCATGTATGTGTAAGATGCAGAGTATAAGCTTTTACAATACCCAAGCATCCCATTATAACCTTCCCCAACATGTCTCACGTAGTTATGAATATTAAAAAAATTAGGGGGTTTACCTGTTGAAGGATCCTTTGGATAGATATTTCCATCTACCCACAAATCTATATGTTTCTTTCCTTGAGTTCGCAATCTGTTGGCCTCCATCTCATCTGTTAGTACTCGACGATGTATACTTCTCCAAGATAAATAATTTGGATCTAGTTGGATGGTAAGTTTGTGTTTGCACGTGCTCGCATTTGTATCACTTGCAAAGGTGTTGCTAAATATTTTAGTAGATCAACGATCGTAGTGATAAGAAAGTGAGCACAAAGAAGAGAATGGTGAAAGAGAATGGAGAAAGAGCGTGTGAAAAGAAGACGCGGGAGTAGACAAATCACAATATAGGTGGACATTTCTCAAAAATACAAATTCTCCCAAGTTCCAAGACAAAAAACGGCCGAAAAGGTGACACTAACATAAATTAAATTTGAGGTTCAATTAATGGCTCAGCTCTTTGATGAATTCAATATTCTCTCATTAATCACATCTGAGCAACCAAATTCGGCATTTGCATTCTTCCGAAATCTCAACTAATTAGCAAGTCAATCATTTTCTTACAAGTGCCTTTTTTGAAGCGTTTTTGGCCCTAATGTCTTTCTTCTTCTGTTTTCATTAATTCCTCTGCCAACTTTTGAGCTTCTTCCTTCTCCTTTTTTTCCTCTCCACTGCCTCTCTTAGGGATTCCCTTTTGGCCCTCTCTAGATCTTCTTTTTCATTTTTCCTGCCCCAATTCCGTTTCTTCTTCTGAGCTGCCTTTCCAGTGGGCTTCTTTGTTTTTTATCTTCCAGATTGAGCCTCCTACTCCTCCTTCTCTGTCTTAGTTTCTGCCCTCTCGCTCGATTGCTCTTCCTCCCCTTGTTGGGTCAACGACCTATCTGGGATCTCATCCACTCCTTCGTTTCCTTGTTGGACTTCTTTTATAGCCTCCTGAATGATGGCCGTCAGCACACTTCCATACTCGATGAAGGAGGCTTTCAAGGAAGGTTTCTTCCTCTCCATATTTTTAGAGGCTGGGGATTCTCCACCTACCTCTCTGTTGCCCAGGGCTAGTGCTTTGGCTGCTTGGTCTTGTCACAATTGTGGGAGAGAAGAAAGGACTCTCACTTATAGCTTTCTTACTTACACAATGGGGGAATACACACACAGGTGGAGGCTAAAAACAGTTTTCCTCTTCTTAGTTGTGTAAGCTAAAAGAACTCAAGTATAGAGAAATAGAAGAACCCTATATGTGGGTCTCAAACCAAACTCAACTAACTAAGGTGGCATACTAACTGAGCCATGAACTAGAGTAGATAAGGATAGCTGTCATCTAGCTATTATTCATGGGCGGTGTACCAACCGCATCTGCAGCTAACAAGTCAGTGACATAAATGCACAATGGTCACCCTGGCATATCACGATTGGAGCTCGATATCTCAACACTCCCCCTCGAGCTTAATCCCAATTCCTACACACCAAGCATGTCTCTGAACTTGCGCAGCTTCTCTGCACCCAATGCCTTCGTGAATATGTCAGCTACCTAATCCTTTGTGCTGGCATAAACTAGATCAATAAGACCTAGTAAAACCCTCTCCCGCACATAGTGATAATGCACCTCAATGTGCTTTGTTCTAGCATGATAGACTGGGTTATTTGCCAAGTGTAAACTACTCATGTTGTCACAATAAATGACAACTCGCCCATTTGTAGACTGATGCATATCATAAAGTAGCTTATGCAACCATGCTACCTCACATGCAGCCATTGCTGCACCCCTATACTCAGCCTCTATGCTTGACAAGGCAACTCTAGGTTGTTTCTTGGTGCTCCAAGTGACTGCAGCACTCCCAAAAGAGAACGCATATCCACTGGTAGATCGTCTATCAAAAATACTACCAGCCCAATCAGCATTAGTGTATCCATGCAACTGTATTTGAACCTAGTCTCATAAAATAGTCCATACTGCAATGTGGACTTCACATACCTGAGTATGCATCTAGCCGCATCCAAATGCTGTTTCCTTGGAGCCTGCATGAACTGACTTACCAATCCAACAACATAGCTCAAATCTGGCTTGGTAATAGTCATATAAATCAAACTTCCTACTATGCATCTATACATAGTAGGGTCTTTCAAAAGCTCACCTGCATCTACGCTCAGCTTCACATTCTGCTCCAAAGGAACTGAAATAGGCTTACAGCCTGTCATCCCATATTTGGACAGCATGTCTGATCCATACTGCCTCTGCAAGAGATGTATCCCACTTGGTGATCTAATCACCTCAATGCCCAAGAAATAATGCAGCTCTCCCAAATCCTTCATCTCAAACTTCTGCTTCAATAGCATTTTCACATGAAGGATATCTTCATCACTATCACCTGCCATAATCAAATCATCAACATAAATGACAAGTAGCATAATACCTTTCTCTGTTTTTCTCACATAAAGTGAGAAATTTGCCTTGGAAATCTGAAAACCAATAGTGAAAAGATACTGTCCTATCTTGTTAGACCATGCTCTAGGTGCTTGCTTCAAGCCATACAAGGCTTTCTTCAACCTGCAAACAAACTGAGGATGAACATCATGCACATAACCCGGTGGCTGCTCCATATAGACCTCTTCTTACAAATCACCATGCAAGAAGGCATTCTTTACATCCATCTGATGTAAAGACCATCCCTTTGATGCAGCCATAGCAATGACTGCTCTTACAGTTGCCATCCTTGCAACCGGACTGAATGTTTCTTCATAGTCAATGCCATATGTTTTTGCATACCCCTTGACTACTAATCTTGCCTTGTATCTGTTCACAGAACCATCTGCATTGTGCTTCACCTTATAAACCCACTTACAGCCAATTGCATTCTTACCTTTAGGCAAAGGTACTAACTCCCATGTAGCATTTGCTTCCAAGGCATCCATTTCTTCATCCATGGCTTTCTCCCATTTTTCTTTTCCCATGGCTTCCTCAAAAGAAGTGGGTTCTGGTTCCTGTATCACTTTGACCATATATGCATAGTGAATGGCTGTAAATCCATCATATTTCAGCCTATCCACAGGATACCTAGCTCTGGTAGACCTGCGCAAAGTAGGTTCACTCCCAGGTGCTCTCAAAACATCCATGGTCTTCCTTACTCCAGGTGTAACAATAGAAGGAATACCCAACTCATCATCAATGCTTTGTTTTGAGCCACTGGATTCACCATCCACATAAAAGTGACCTGCATTCACATCAAACATGGGCTAATCTACCTTCTCTTTTCCTTTTCGTGATACCTGCATACCACTATCTACATTGTTTTGAGGAGATTCTCCTAATCTCAATCTGTCTGTCCATGGCGAAAAATGTGAACCACTACTAGAGGACACTCCAGGTCCACTAATATTTTGACTGTTGTTGTGAATTCTGTGCATCATTACCATTTTGTACATCTACATCATCAATCACATTTACTGGTTTATACCAGCTACTCATCTCATAAAAAACAACATCTCTACTCACTGTAAACTTACGAGTAGAAGGGTTATAGCATCTATACCCTTTTTGCTGCAGAGAGTAACCAATAAAGATGCACTTCTCAGCTTTTGGATCCAACTTGGATCTCAACTCATCTGGCACATGTACATAGGCAATGCAACCAAAAATTTTCAAATGAGAAATATCTGGTTTCCTACCAGTATACCTCTCCTCTGGAGTCATTCCATGTATTGCTGCAGTGGGAGTCCTGTTCATTATGTAGACTGTTGTAGCAACTGCTTTAGCCCAATAAAAATCTGGCAAGTCTTTTTCATTGAGCATGGCATGAGATACCTCTCCAATATGCCTGTTTTTCATTTCTGCAATTCCATTTTGTTGTGGGGTATGACTGCATGAATATTGCTGCTTTATGCCATGCTCCTGCAGGAACCTTGCAAACTCATTTGAGAGGTACTCTCCCCCTCCATCTGTCCTTAGGCATTTTATTTGCAGGCCTGTTTCTTTTTCAACCATAGCTTTAAGGGTTTTGAAATGCCCAAAAACTTCACTTTTCTTTTTTATAAAATACACCCACACTTTTCTGCTATAGTCATCAATAAAAGTGACAAAATAATGACAGCCTCCAAGAGATGCAGCTTTAGTAGTCCACACATCAGAGTGGATTAATTCCAATGGCTTCTCACTCTCTTGAACATGTCTAGGAAATGCTTTTCTTGCCTGTTTTCCAAACTGACAGGCTTCACATACCTTATGCATTTCTGCAACCTTGAATTTAGGCAAACCCTTCAACAATATTTTGGGCTTGCATTGATTTAAGTCGCTGTACATTAACATGACCAATGCGTTTATGCGAGATATCAATATCTGCAACTACACCGGTCCCATGTGCAAACATTGCTGCACTCAATTCAGACATGTCTGCATCCAATGTAAATATTCTGCCCTTCTTTTTTCCTTTTGCTATCACGCGACCTTTATTTTTCATATCCTCAACAAAGCATCCATGAGGATTAAATCTGACCTGCAAGCCCTGCTCAACCATTTGACCAACAGAAACTAGATTCTTGGTGATATTCGGGACATGAAATACATCGGACATGTATTTCTTTTTCCCATCCTGCATAGACAAAGGAATTTTTCCAATCTGCACAATAGGATGTGCAGTATCATCACCAGTCTCCACAAATCCTGGTTTTTCCATTTTCCTTGCATCCTCCATCCATTCTGCATGACGTGTCATGTGGTTTGATGCAGCTGAGTTAACATACCATACATCATTGCTTTCTTCTGTACTTGTCACAGAATTATTCATGTGCTGCACCATAAACAAGTGCTCATTTCTGTCATCACCGTGTCTACTAGAAGATGCATAATTCCCTTGTTGCAGTTTTTCATTCATGATGTCATCCTGCTTTTTATAGCAGTCTTTAGTCATATGACCCATTTTACCACAGTAGTAGCATTCAACATTACTGTTTGCATTTTGGCCTCTTTGCCATCCACCACGACCTCTTTGGCTCCCCCTGCCTCTAGAGTTACCACGTCCTCCTCCATAGGACTGGTTTTCTTGAGTTTGCTGCATATTCTGATTTCTACCACGGCCTCCTCTACCTCTACCTCTACCTCTTCCAGCATTTGAGTAGAAGACAGCTTCTTTTGAAGTTCCTCTTGAAGAAGATGCACCACCATTTCTCTGCTCCTCAGAAATTAGAAGAGCAATCAACTCCTCAAAATCAGGAAATCTTTCACGGACGGAAATGGATGTTCGGAACTGTGCATAATCCTTTCCTAGACCATTCAAGGTCACAGAAACTAAATCATCATATTCCACTGGCGACGCAATGGAAGCAAGTGTATCTGCAATCTTCTTCACCTTCATGTGGTAGTCATTGATGCTCATATTTTCTCTTTGCACATTATGCAACTCTTGCTTGAGCTGCATTTTCCTGGCTTGCGTATTTGTGCTATAAATTTTTGACAAAGTATCCCATGCCTCCTTTGGCGTACTTGCATCTTGAATATGTACAATCATAGAGTCTGAAATGCTGATAGACAGCCAGTACATAACTTTCCTGGCTCTCTCATGCCATGCTTTAAATGCCTACATTTGCTGTTGATTGGGAACATCAGGAAGAATTGGTTCTTCTTCATTTCCTGCAACAAATTCACAATATCCTTTTCCCATAAGGAAATTCGTCATTCTAAACTCCCATGCTTGGAAGTTGTTCTTGTCAAGCTTTTCAGTGACAATCTGTGAGAGAGAATCAGACGCCATTACAGAACACTGCAAAAAATTCTGTCACTGCAAAGAACACAGCTTCAGCCTCACAAAGGCAAATTTGCAAAACTGACAAAGTGGTATTTGACCACACAGTCACTTCCTAGTGACGATTTTGCATCAACAGGCAACAGGGATGATTCTGTAACTCCCAATGTCTCTGCGCACAAGCATACGATGCAATTTCTACAGTAACTTTTCACCGACCTGTAGAACAGTGGCTGCACAACATAAAACTGGGCCTTTTCCTGAGTGCGTGCAGAAAACTTCCGCCTCCAAAACAGGCCCCGAAATGGCCTCAAATAAAAAAAACTACCCTCTTGCTTCACCATGAAGGGCGTCTCAACCTGAGACAATGCACTCCTGCACTTTCCGGCTGTGCTACCTGTAGAGATCTGCTCCCAAAACAGAAAATGAAAGCAACACTGCTCCTCTTACCAGAATACCGCGAGCTTGGCTTGCTTTCTTGAGCTCCTTACCACGAACAAGGCTCTAATACCATGTCAAGATTGTGGGAGAGAAGGAAGGAGTCTCACTTGTAGCTTTCTTGCTTGCACAATGGGGGAATACACACAGAGGTGGAGGCTGAAAATAGTTTTCCTCTTCTTAGTTGTGTAAGCCAAAAGAACTCAAGTACAAAGAAATAGAAGAACCCTGTATATGGGTCTCAAAACAAACTCAACTAACTAAGGTGGCATACTAACTGAGCCACGAACTAGAGTAGATAAGGATAGCTATCATGTAGCTATTATTCATGGGCGGTGTACCAACCGCGTCTGCAACTGACAAGTCGGTGACATAAATACACAACGGTCACCCTAGCGTATCACGAGTGGAGTTCGATATCTCAACAAAGGAGGCATGGGATACTTTGTCAAAAATGTATAGCACAAATACGCAAGCTAGGAAAATGCAGCTGAAGCAAGAGTTGCACAATGTACAAAGAGAAAGTATGAGCATCAATGACTACCACATGAAGGTGAAGAAGATTGCAGATGCACTTGATTCAATTGGGTTGCCAGTGGAAGATGATGATTTAGTTTATGTGACCTTGAATGGTCTGGGAAAGGATTATGCACAGTTCCAAACATCCATTTCCATCCATGAAAGATTTCTTGATTTTGAGGAGTTGATTGCTATTCTAATTTCTGAGGAGCAGAGAAACGATGGTGCATCTTCTTCAGGAGGAACTTCAAAAGAAGCTGTCTTCTACTCAAATGCTGGAAGAGGTAGAGGTAGAGCTAGAGGTAGAGGTAGAGGAGGCCGATCTGGAGGCCATGGTAGAAATCAGAATATGCAGCAAACTCAAGAAAACCAGTCCTATGGAGGAGGACGTGGTAGCTCTAGAGGTAGGGGGAGCCAAAGAGATCGTGGTGGATGGCAAAGAGGCCAAAATGCAAACAACAATGTTGAATGCTATTACTGTGGTAAAATGGGTCATATGGCTAAAGACTGCTATAAAAAACAGAATGACATCATGAATAGAAAATTGCAACAAGGGAATTATGCATCTTCTAGTAGACAGGGTGATGATAGAAATGAGCACTTGTTTATGGTGCAGCACATGACCAATTTTGTGACAAGTGCAGAAGAAAGAAATGATGTGTGGTATGTTGACTTAGGTGAACCAAACCACATGACAGGTCATGCAGAATGGATGCAGGATGCAAGGAAAATGAAAAAACCAGGATTTGTGGAGACTGGTGATGATACTGCACATCCTATTGTGTAGATTGGAAATATTCCTTTGTCTATGCAAGATGGGAAAAAGAAATACCTGTCGGATGTATTTCATGTCCCGAATATCACCAAGAACTTGGTTTCTGTTGGTCAAATGGTTGAGCAGGGCTTGCAGGTCAGATTTAATTCCCATGGATGCTCTGTTGAGGATATGAAAAATAAAGGTCGCTTGATAGCAAAAGGAAAGAAGAAGGGCAGAATGTTTACATTGGATGTAGACATGCTTGAATTGAGTGCAGCAATGTTTGCACATGGGACTGGTGTAGTTGCAGATATTGATATCTGGCATAAACGCATTGGTCATGTTAATGTACAGCAACTTAAATCAATGCAAGCCCAAAATATTGTTGCAGGATTGGCTAAATTCAAGGTTGCAGAATTGCATAAGGTATGTGAAGCCTGTCAATTTGGAAAACAGGCAAGGAAACCATTTCCTAGACATGTTCAAGAGAGTAAGAAGCCATTTGAATTAATCCACTCTGATGTGTGGACTACTAAAGCTGTATCTATTGGAGACTGTCATTATTTTGTCCCTTTTATTGATGACTATAGCACAAAATTTTGGGTGTATTTTATGAAAAAGAAAAGTGAAGTGTTTGGGCATTTCAAAACTCTTAGAGCATCTACATCATCAAAATATTAGTGGACCTGGAGCATCCCCTAGCAGTGGTTCACATTCTTCGCCATGGACAGACAGATTGAGATCAGGAGAATCTTCTCAAAGTAATGCAGATAGTTGTATGCAGGTATCACGAAAAGGAAAAGAGAAGGTTGATCAACCCATGTTTGATGTGAATGCAGGTCACTCTTATGTGGATGGTGAATCCAGTGGCTCAGAACAGAGCATTGATGATGAGTTGGGTATTCCTTCTATTGTTACACCTGGAGTAAGGAAGACCAGGGATGTTTTGAGAGCACCTGGGAGTGAACCTACTTTGCGCGGGTCTATGAGAGCTAGGTATCCTGTGGATAGGCTGAAATATGATGGATTTACAGCCATTCACTATGCATATATGGTCAATGTGATACACGAATCAGAACCCACTTCTTTTGAGCAAGCCATGGGAAAAGAAAAATGGGAGAAAGCCATGGATGAAGAAAAGGATGCCTTGGAAGCAAATGCTACATGGGAATTGGTACCTTTGCCTAAAGGTAAGAATGCAATTGGCTGTAAGTGGGTTTATAAGGTGAAGCACAATGCAGATGGTTCTGTGAACAGATACAAGGCAAGATTAATAGTCAAGGGGTATGCACAAACATATGGCATTGACTATGAAGAAACATTCAGTCCAGTTGCAAGGATGGCAACCGTGAGAGCAGTCATTGCTATGGCTACATCAAAGGGATGGTCTTTACATCAAATGGATGTAAAGAATGCCTTCTTGTATGGTGATTTGCAAGAAGATGTCTATATGGAGCAGCCACCAGGTTATGTGCATGCTGTTTATCCTGAGTTTGTTTGCAGGTTGAAGAAAGCCTTGTATGGCTTGAAGCAAGCACCTAGAGCATGGTCTGACAAGATACGACAATATCTTGTCACTATTGGCTTTCAGATTTCCAAGGCAGATTTCTCACTTTATGTGAGAAAAACAAAGAAAGGTATTATGCTACTTGTCATTTATGTTGATGATTTGATTATGAGAGGTGACAGTGATGAAGATATCCTTCATGTGAAAATGCTATTGAAGCAGAAGTTTGAGATGAAGGATTTGGGAGAGCTACATTATTTCTTGGGCATTGAGGTGATCAGATCACCAAGTGGGATACAGCTCTTGCAGAGGCAGTATGGATTGGACATGCTGTCCAAATATGGGATGACAGGCTATAAGCCTATTTCAGTTCCTTTGGAGCATAATGTGAAGCTGAGCACAGATATACAGGTGGGCTTCTAGAAGACCCTACTATGTATAGACGCATAGTAGGAAGTTTAATTTATATGACTATTACCAGGCCAGATTTGAGCTATGCTGTTGGATTGGTAAGTCAGTTTATGCAGGCTCCAAGGAAACCACATTTGGATACGGCTAGACGCATACTCAGGTATGTGAAGTCCACATTGCAGTATGGACTATTTTATGAGACTGGGGTTCAGATACAATTGCATGGATACACTGATGCTGATGGGGCTGGTAGTATTTCTGATAGACAATCTACCAGTGGATATGTGTTCTTTTTTGGGAGTGCTGCAGTCACTTGGAGCAGCAAGAAACAGCCTACAGTTGCCTTGTCGAGCACAAAGGCTGAGTACAGGGGTGCAGCAACGGCTGCATGTGAGGTAGCTTGGTTGCATAAGCTACTTTATGATATGCATCAGTCTACAGATGGGCCAGTTGTCATTTATTGTGACAACATGAGTAGTATACACTTGGCAAATAACCCAGTCTATCATGCTAGAACAAAGCACATTGAGGTGCATTATCACTATGTGCGAGAGAGGGTTTTACTAGGTCTTATTGATCTAGTTTATGTCAGCACAAAGGATGAGGTAGCTGACATATTCACGAAGGCATTGGGCACAGAGAAGCTGCGCAAGTTCAGAGACCTACTTGGTGTGCACGAATTGGGATTGAGCTCGAGGAGGAGTGTTGAGATATCGAGCTCCACTCGTGATACGCCAAGGTGATCGTTGTGTATTTATGTCACCGACTTGTCAGTTGCAGATGCGGTTGGTACACTGCCCATGAATAATAGCTACATGATAGCTATCCTTATCTACTCTAGTTTGTGGCTCAGTTAGTATGCCACCTTAGTTAGTTGAGTTTGTTTTGAGACCCATATATAGGGCTCTTCTATTTCTTTGTACTTGAGTTCTTTTGGCTTACACAACTAAGAAGAGGAAAACCATTTTCAGCCTCCACCTCTGTGTGTATTCCCCCATTGTGCAAGAAAGAAAGCTACAAGTGAGACTCCTTCCTTCTCTCCCACAATCTTGACATCCTTTGGCGTACTTGCATCCTGAATATGCACAATCATAGAGTCTGAAATACTGATAGATAGCCAGTACATAACTTTTCTGGCTCTCTCATGCCATCCTTTAAATGCCTGCATTTGCTGTTGATTGGGAACACCAGGAAGAACTGGTTCTTCTTCATTTCCTGCAACAAATTCCCAATATCCTTTTCCCATAAGGAAATTCATGATTCTAAACTTCCATGCTTGGAAGTTGTTCTTGTCAAGCTTTTCAGTGACAATCTGTGAAAGAGAATCAGACGCCATTACAGAACACTGCAAAAAATTCTGTCACTGCAAAAAGCACAGCTTCAGCCTCACAAGGGTAAATCTGCAAAACTGACGAAATTGGTATTTGACCACACAGTCACTTCCTAGTGATGATTTTGCATCAACAGGCAACAAGGATGATTCTGTAACTCCCAATGTCTCTGCGCACAGGCATACGATGCAATTTTTATGGTAACTTTTCACCGACCTATAGAACAGTGTAGTCGCACAGCAAAAACAAGGCCTATTCCTGAGTGCGTGCGGAAAACTTCCGCCTCCAAAACAGGCCCTGAAATGGCCTCGAATCAAAAAAACAGGGCAACTAAGGGCTAAATCCTTCACCCGCAGCATATACTTCCCTCTTGCTACACCGCGAAGGGCGTCTCAATCTGAGACACTGTACTCTTGCACTTTTCGGCTGTGCTACCTACAGAGACTTGCTCCCAAACTCAAAAAATGAAAGCAACACTGGTCCTCTTACCAGAACGCCGTGAACTTGGTTTGCTTTCTTGAGCTCCTTACCACAAACCAGGCTCTGATACCATGTCACAATTGTGGGAGAGAAGGAAGGAGTCTCACTTGTAGCTTTCTTGCTCACACAATGGGGGAATACACACACAGGTGGAGGTTGAAAACAGCTTTCCTCTTCTTAGTTGTGTAAGCCAAAAGAGCTCAAGTACAGAGAAATAGAAGAACCCTATATGTGGGTCTCAAACCAAACTCAACTAACTAAGGTGGAATACTAACTGAGCCACGAACTAGAGTAGATAAGGATAGCTGTCATCTAGCTATTATTCATGGGTGGTGTACCAACCGCATCTGCAGCTAACAAGTCGGTGACAAGTGGAGCTCGATATCTCAACAGGTTTATCATCTTGTACATGTAGCCATTTTATTCCACCTCATCCAGGGTGCAGGTTGCCACATTTTCTAGCACATGTACACTGATCCGGTGCATGAGGGCATTATAGCATTGGCTGGAGAAAAGCAAGTGCATCAAGTTTTCCTGCATACGGGTCTCAGCATCGGCGATATCTTGTATGTTGATGTTGTCATTTGTCAAAACATCTTCCCTCTTCATCTTCAGCATAGCATACACATCTCTCTTACATTTCTTCTCCACCTTAGGTTCCAGCCCCAGTGGCTTCTCCACCAAGGCCTAGTTTAATGGCACCTGCACCTACATTGTCCCGTCTTCCCACAGTCACCATTCCGCATTCTTGGTCGAGGTTGTACGTTCTCAAAAATTCCACATACTTCGTGTGGTCAGGTTCCTGCACAAACTTCTCTAGGTACTTGTAGAGGTTACATTGTTCCACTACTCTCCTTACGACCTGCTCCTTGGCTACCACCTTCTCAAGGTTGTGAAAGCTATGGAATTTCAACTGACTATAAGCATGGTTTTGTAAGCTGATGCCATACTGCGTTCTCTCCTCCTCCGTGAAAGGGAGTCAATGAGTGCGATCTTGCTATGACATCTTTCGTTCTTGTTATGAACCATCATTCCCATTAGTGCTTTCGAAAGAGTTATTTGCTAAAAAGAAAGGCTTCGTGTTTGTTGAATGAAAACATTTAAGCTCCAACATAAACTTTCCTTTCAGACTTTTCCACCCTTTAATTCAACTTTTTCGTGACATTTTTCCTCACTCACAAATTAATATGTTTCTTTTCTTACTGCATTTAAATGTCGACTAAGGTTTTCACAGCGGTGTGTTTTTTCCTTGCGTGTTTATGCGTCTATTTGATTTTGATTGGTTCCCATTTGACTCACCCACCTTACCTTATCCCCTCCCCTTTCGGATTTGGGGAGAATCCTTCTTGGGATTGAAAGCTAGCAAGCCCAAGGCTGTCATCTTACGATCGAGTGTTTACTTTCGCATGAGCCAAGTATAGAATTTTGGATTGTACTCCAGCCAAGCATCATGGTCCAGATCAAAGGGTCGAGTACCTATGTGTGTGATGTAAGTAAAGACATCTGTTACGACGTCATCGGAACCAATGCAACTAGCAATATGTAACTCTTCCTGTGTCAAGAGACGGTCAAGGTAAGGATGTCCTTTGATATGTGAGGTTGGAGCAAAGGATCGTATTCCGATGTCTTGATGGCTCGTTGCTGCTCAACGTTGGTCATTATTTGGCATCCCTTGAGTTTCCATTGCAATCAAAGGGTATACCTGCTCCGTAGGAATGGGGATTCAGTTTCAGCAAGCCTTTTTAACTCCTCTAATTCTTGATCAGTGATAACAGAGAGACTCACTTATCGTATGACGTGATGAGCCATTGATGGCTTACTCTGTAGATATCTCAATGTGAAGCAACTCTATAGCTAAGTGGGGTGCTTTGATGAATGCAAATTCTAGTGTGTCCTATGAACAAGGCATTGTACGAACTTCTATCGCAAAGGGCTCTTGTAATAGGTCCAAGTCCAAGCGGTCGTAGCTTAGATCCAGCGACATGAATGTGGCATCTAAGTGTCTGAGGCAAGCAATAATGTCATCCCCTGTGTCTAGATCCACGGCCAATGATAAGAATGATTTTCGTTCATATGAGGGTCTAAGGCTTACGGGTGGTTGAGGTTTGACAGAACTAGAGAGTTGGGCAGCAGATAGTTGCAGGCTCGATTGATCCTGAGATTGCAGTTGGGTCACTTGCCCAATAGGCTTGGATGAGTGGACTGTGAATGGGGTATCACTATTTGTGGGTGTGGCCTCCTGAGTCTTGATTAAGTTGCATGAGACTGGTTAGGGGACAACAGGCTGAATTTTGGGCCGGTAGAGCTGGTTGGTCTTCATGTGCATTATCAGTTGTGAGTCAATGTGCTTGGTGACTCGAGTCTTTTGCAGTGTTAGGACTTGACGCGTTGCATGGTGGGGTACGGTTATGCGTGGGGGTGGCACTTGATTGGTGCTCTTGGCTGCTTTAGACTTAGGGATCCATATCCAAGCATTACCTTCATAATAACCTTGTGCTTGCAATAGGGTCTTAGGAACCCATCATGGCTTGATCACCCATCATTGTTTGTAGCTTTTTTTTGGCCTTCTAGGTTTTGAGGTTGTGTTGTTAGCCTTGTGAAGGCGTGGCCAATTGCTTTTGGGCCGTAGTTTCTGATGTTTAGGCACCCACCTTAACGGATGTTCATGGGCATTAACCTTGATTTCAGCAGGTTGTTGGCATAGAGGCTTGGGAGGGTGTAACAAATCACAACCCTCCTCCTTGGACTTAGCTGAATGCATGTTTGCTAGTGGCGTTGTGGGTCTGGTGGGAGGCCCGCAGCCCTTGTTGAAAGCTGCCACTATGCAGACATTGCCAATGGCTAAGTGGATACATTGCAGTTCATAATCGACATTACAATGACCTTTTTTTAAAAGGTTTGAACCAATAGCGATTCGGTGCCTGCATTTTCAGTGACAACACATAAAATGTCATTGATATGCTCACAGACTTGATAGAAACTATGGCCCTACATTTCCCTAGGAGTGCGTATGATCGCCCCCCATATGGGCTCAGTTTGGTGGTAGTGGGCTATAGTTGTGGTTTGCCAATATGGATCCAATGATCATGGGTTAAGACATTGAAGTTTTCTCCCTTATCAACTAAGGCATTGACAGTGTATGTTTGCTTGGCAGTGATTGTGATGCGGAGGTAGGCATGTTCTACAATTTCCTCATTTTCCTCGTCAATCTCCGTGATTGTGGCTACCCTTTGACCGGTGGTTCTAACATAGGTGGTTTGTGCAAGGGGTGCATGGGGGGATAATACTTCTTGATGCAACTGCCATTGAAGAAGCCTATGCCGTCGCCTTCCAAAGTCTCAAGATCGACATTACTGGTTCGGCTAATGACACGAACCTTGAAGGACCCTAGACCTTTAAACTTCATTTTCTTTTTATGCCCCTTAATGGAGTACATGAGCACTAAGTCACCTTGTTCAAAGTCATGTTGCTTGACATGCTTGTCAAACCAGCTTTTGCATCATGCTTTCTCGCATATGAGCACATGGGTAGCTAGGAGGCGAGTTTCTAAGAGGCGTTTGAGTTCAATTAGATGTTTCGTCCATGCTTCCTTCCCTTCCCATCTTTCGTGAAGTGTGATTCTCAAGCTAGGAATGAAGAAATCTACAGGTAGAATTGATTCAATTCCATAGGTCAACCTAAAAGGTGTCTGGCCTACAACCTTTTTGTAGGCTGTATGGTAAGCCCATAAGGCTGCCATCAACTTGTTATCCCAGTCACTGCGCCAAGCAAAGACAACCTTGGTCAGGACGTTTACTAGAATTTTATTGGTGGATTCCACCTGGCCATTTGCATGAGGGTAGTATGGTGAGGATTTTTGATAGATAATTAGAAAGATGGATAGAAGATGCATGATCACTTCATTAAGTGTGTGCCTTAGTCACTAACCAATTCGATGGGACAGCCAAATTGTGAGATTACCTACTCCCATAGGAACTTGCAGTCATTCTCGATTCATTCTTTCACATAGCCCGTGCTTCTACCCATTTCGTTAGATAGTTAGTGGCTACAATGATATACTTGGCTTGAGAGTATTGTGCCACACAAGACTAACGGGTCCTATGAAGTCAATTCCCCACTTCTCAAAGGAATGTCGGGGTTAGCCCCATTTGATCTTTGAAAATTGGCACCTTTGTCTGTTGACACTCATCACAATGCTTAATGAACCGTGTTGCATCATGAAAAAGTGTGGCCCACCACAGTTGAGACTGCAACACCTTGCGGGCTATTGTTTCTCTGCTAAAGTGTCCTCCTGTAATTCCACTATGTGCTTCTAAAAGCACTTTGTGCATCTCATATTTGCATACGCATTTGTGCAACAAGCCATCTTGCCCTAGCCTATACAGGTGACCTACTAACCCTATCAATTGATAGGGTTGGATCTTAAGGATGAGCTGTCTAAGTCGGGCTTTTGCTATTAGTCATTTAGGTGGTCCATGCTCAAGAAATTGGACTATCTCGTATGCCCAATATGGTGTCAAGTCGGCTCGAAATAATTCTCTCTCGCTCGACAGGCTAAACAAGTGTGTGTCTGGAAAATCATCTACGATGCCTTGTCCAGCGGCCTCTCCCATGGGGATGTGCGACATGTGGTCGTCCATGTAGTGTTGTTTCCCTTTTCATACAACCATGAAGAAGTCAAATTCTAAAAGCACAAGGAGTCATCGAGCTATGCGGCATGTAGCACAAGGTTTGTTTGCTAAATATAGCAAGGCTTGATGATCCACAAAGCAGGTGAAAGGAGTGGCCAACAATTAATGCCAAAATTTCTTCAAGGCAAATACCATGGCCAGACCTTCTCTTTTTGTTGTCGTGTAGTTCATATCCATCTCAGTGAGTTTTCTACTGGCAAAGCTCACTGGATAGTCGAGATTGTGTTTGCTCAATGAGTTGTCTGCTGGCAAAGCTCACTGGATAGTCAAGATTGTGTTTGCTCAGTGAGTTGTCTACTAGCAAAGCTCACTAGATAGTCGAGATTGTGTTTGCTTAGTTGGCACAACACTGCCCCTACAGCAAATTTCGAAGCATCAATATGCACGTGGAAGATAATGGTCCAATTTGGGGCTCGTAGAATCAGTGTTGTGGTCAAAGATTTTTTTAGTTCCTCATGCGCGTGTTGGCACTCTTCATTCCATTTGAATATAATCAATAGCTTGTACAAAGGTCTAGCAATCAATGCATAATTTAGCACAAACCGTCGATAATACCCCGTATGGCCTAAGAAGCATTGCACTCCCTTATAGTTGGTCAGGGGTGGAAGATCAATAATGACCCTGACTTTTGAAAAGTCTGTGGTGATGCCGTTTTCCAACACCACGTGCCCTAGGATACATCCATGCTTTACCTAGAACTGGCACTTTAAGGGGTTTAGAGAGAGGTGATATAGGCAACACCATTCAAAGACCACTCGGAGTCTGTCGAAATGTTCTCTCTAGGTCAAGTGAACACACAAGTCATCTACGAAGACCTCCCTGATCATGTCTTTAAATATAATGCACCCGCTCCTAGGCCTCTACCTTGTCCTCTACCTAACGCCATCACCGGTATTGGTTGATAGTCCATAAGGACTGTGTTGCCCTCATCATCATGCGAGACATAAGGGTATATGTAAGGCTCTTCCTCATTTGGCTCTTCCTCGTAGTGGATTGGAGCATCGCTTTGTGGATGTGTCACATAGGGGCCAGGTGGTCTAGGCATTCGAGTAGGATTTATATCCATTCTAGGAATGGCCAGCTTAGCATCATTTGGTGTGGAAAGGGCCAATGGCACTCCTCTTCTGAAGAATTGTTGCGGCCTACTCGCTAGGTACGGTTGACTATACAGTTGTGAGTATGGAAGTCTTCTAGACAATCTACAATGCGCACTATCGTGACCAAACCTACCGCAATTAGCCACAGTACACACATTGGACATGTGGTCGCATTGGTCATCTTAGCACTTCCTGCATCTTGGCTATTTCCATTTTTTTTGTTAGCCAATTCTTGGTTGGTGTCTGCAACCTTTCCCTTATATTGGGTAATTGCGCCTGATTGCTTCACTGGATGCTGAAACTCTCTCCAAACTTCTTGAGTTGCTCTCATCTTGGTTTGAGTTCCTAGAGCTCCTCTCCTTCAATTAGTCATCGACCTGAATAGTCTCATCGAACACCCTTGCTAGCTGTCTCGTTGCAAGCTCGAGTTGCCAGCCAAGGCTTTATAAAGCTCCTCATTTTGTATCCCACTGAGATAAATATCGTCAACACTGCTCTTTCGATCGGTCATTCGCCTATCAAGATTCTCTTGAAGAGACTTCTTACATGGGTCACATAGTCGTGGATGCCCTCTTTTTCCTTCTACTTGACGTTCATAAGTCGTAGTAGCAGGTTGTCTGAGTATCCGAGCTTGAAAAATCTATTAATGAAGAGGTTTTTCAATCCATTGAAGTTCACTCGCTCTGTAGCATCTAAACTTGTGTACCAAGTCAGGCCCTTGTCTCCTAAGCAAAGCCAAATTCTTGAGAGTGTTAAGTCAAGTCGGTGAGACCGTTGGCCTCGTAGACTTGCTCAAACTGCTCTATAAAGCTGTACGGATCATCTTGGGGCTAGCAAACCTATGAGGTTGTACTGTTCCATTACTTATCGAGCTAAGTGACGTGGCCAATGTTGCAGCGTTCTACTCTATTGTGTTTTCTAGAAATCGCTTCATGAGAAGCTCACTTAGTGTCAAGTCTCCTTCTAGCGCTCTCTCATGGTCAGTTCGATTTCTACCTGCTAGGTTCAGCACTTGCTATATCTCTCGCATCTCTGCATTCTACCTCAAGCTCCTAGCCTGCTGGTCTCGTTTGTATTCCATTATGCCTTGCAGTGCTTTGTGGGCTAGTTTTCTTTCCTCCTCTAGGTCAGCTATGATGGATTTCGTCGCTCTACCGCGGTGCTCATGCTGAGCGTGAGAGTCATAGCTACTCACCAACTACTGGATCACTTTTGAAAAAGCTTCTAAGGCGAATTCCTTGTTCTCCCTGTGGTCTGAGCTTTCCTCCGACATGAGTGTGTTCTCCTACTCCACTAAGCTGTTGATAAGGTTAAGGAGGTCGGGTAGAGCGATGTTTTCGTTGCTATTCGCTTAGTCCTATGTTGGGCTCCAATTGCCCGTCTATGTTTGGGGATCTCCTCTTATTGGTGGGTTCCTTCCCGTTCCTTTATCTGAGTGAGTTCCTTAATTATTGCATACAATCTTCAAGTTACCTCCACTCAGTGAGTGTGTTCTTTTCCATGCACTTGTGCTCAATCAGGCTTTCGCCTATTCTTAGGTGTACTTCAAGTACTAGAAGTCAAGGTGAGTGTGAAGAGCAAGCATCTAAGCGACTTACGCACTCTTGTCTTGTATTAGGCGTGATAGGCTTGTTCAATCAATTTCTGGCCATCTTAGTAGGTTTCAGGGTTTCTTGCCATGCCGTTTTACTCAGTTTAGGTTTGTTTGGGGTCTCTGTCTCCATTAGCTACCGTTAAGGCGCTAACTCTCTCGACAACCCACTCTAGCTGCTAAGCAGCTGCGTCTTGCAAATTTGCCTATTCCTTTGCTCGAATTGAGTCATGGGCATTGGGATGGCTCACAAAGGTTGGCGCTCTTGAGATCTAGCTGGGTCTAGTGTAAACTTCCACAAAATTTGCAAAATTCTGACTCATCCCAACTCGTCCAAATTACAGGGGCCGAGTGGTAGACTCGGATAGGCAGAATGGTTGAATAAGGACACCGATCAAACTTACAGCTCGAACGACCGAACAAATGTGTCCGAGGGCTGAGTGGTCCAAGGGCTGAGTGATAAAAGGGGCCGAGGGCCAAGTGGTCCGAGGGGTTGACTTAGACGTGCCGAGTGGTACGTGTCTGAGTCGAGTGGTCTGAGTTATCATAGTGGTCCAAGGGCCAAATGGATTGGGTGGTCCGAGTTATCCTAGTGGTCTGAGGACCAAATGGATTGGGTGGTCCAAGGGCCGAATGATCTGATTCTGGGACTCGGCCCAAAACCAAGCCACTTGGATGAGCCTAGTCGCGCGCAATGACGGCAGCACCGAGGATGATCTCGTTGAATCCAACGATCCACAAAATCACCAGGCATGCCGACTTCTAGATCACAACAAATACATAGTATGAACGTTCTGATATACCTGAATCGTGCGAAGAACTCCCCGATGGCAAGGTCGAATCGAATCAATGCTAGAAACTCTCGCAAACTCTCTCTCTCTCTCTCTCTCTCTTTGTGCTAAGGTGAAAAATGAGCTCTTCTATGGTCTCGTGACCCTTAAATCCCTTCTCAAGTAGGGTTTAGCTATCCCCAATCTCTTCCTTACCGGCATTAATCGTTCCAACCACTCATTTTCCCCATTTACCCTGATCTAGGCTTGTTTTACCATGTTTTACACAACAATAGACCCTATGCTTCTCCAATTTGATTTTGTAATCCTATCCTATGCTAAATGCAACAAGAATCAAAAGCAAATAACTGAAATGATCTCCCCTTCTTTCCTAATCATTAAACAACCAAAATAACCAGAATACTTACTTGTATCAAAGATCAAAAGCCCCAACTTCCTACTTATCTCAAGCTCTAATTCAGGGATGAATCCCTTACTTTGATGCTCGATATGAGGCATGCAAGTGCTCAAGCTTGAATCCGTGGTCCCGACAATGGAACCAAAATGTGGGAGCTCTCACTCAACCATCAAGACTCACTGACCGCTTATTGTTTCAAGCGTTCCAAGTGAGCTCTAATGGCTACCTCTCACATAGCCGATGCACCTTCGAACCTACGAATGTAGTGAGCTTACCTCGATGTCAAAATGAGTTACCTCCTCCTTCACACACACCGGTAGCTCCATGATCCTTGATGCTAGCTCAAGCACCCTCAAGCCTCCTCCATCAAGCTCCATCCACCATAGCCGTGCACACACATGCAAAGAGAAGAGAAGAGAAGTAGAGAAGTAGATATGGTGAAGAGCTTCACCCTCTTGATCCCTCACTCCCACACACTCACTCCCTCACACTCTCACTCTCCCTCTCTCAAGAGAACACACACAAGAAAAGAGAGGAGAAGAAAGGAGGAAGAGAGGTCTCTTGTTAGCCACACCCCAAAGAATAACCTTCCATTCACTTTTTTGAACTTTACATACAAGCCCTAAAATTCCATGGGCACCCATCCTTTTTTACATGATCGGCCTTTGTGGCAAGGTCCTTTTTCCTATTTCCCTTTTCTTGCCTCATGCCTTAAGCCTACACCCATCTATTCATTTACAAATGGCATAGGAGGAAGCCTGGCGCTCTTTTACAAGAGTTTTTTAATTTTTTTAAGCCACCTTCTATTCAAAATTGTGCTTTCGCCTCAGCTTAGCTTTTAGGGGCCGCCTTTGTGCCTTTGCTCTTTTTCTGTTCTTTTTTTACTTTTTGCTTCATTTTTCTGCCATCTTGAACTAAGGTTAACAAAATCATCATGAGCTTCCAAAACATAATCAATATCATCGAAAACACTCTCAAACACTTCCAGAACAACCAATCATCACTCAAAATCCATCAAAATCAACCATTCAGGCCTCAAGAACAACAAAAATCAGTCTTTATCCACTCTCAACATATCCCCACACTTAGAAAGAAAGCATCCTCATGACCTAAGGAAAAGAAGAATATAAGTTCAATAAAGAGATAAATTTGAGCTTTTTTACCATCTTCAATAATCACCCCAACTTATCACCTGTATTTAAGAAAGAATACAACTAAAGGAAAACACCGTTCTACATTAACACATCTTATAAATAATAGAAAGTCATGAAAAAATTGTAAAGGATATATGAGGATCCTCAGCATGGCATCATAGGCTTTCTATCCACCATCACGATCAATGTCAATAGTCGAAAAGAGAGCTCTAAAACAAATCCATTATTCAACCAGCATGAACTCATCACATAAAAATTAATACAACAAAAACACAAAACAAGCATATGAATCGCACCTCCAAAAGAGAGATATATCATTAAGAAGCATAAAAGATACATCCAAGGGTATCAATGAAGATGAGCCCTCTTGAAAGCTTGATGATTATGAAAACGGTCCATGGATAAGGATTCATCTACAAAAGATTTTGGAGGATTCTGAAAGAATTGAAGGCAGCACATCCTTTCTAGCAAGACAATGTATCTGCTAGGTAGACAAAGGGCATGAAAATATAGGACATCCAGTTGTTGGGAATCAATGTTCGCATTGACATTCATACAAAGCTTGGGAATGGCCTTTTGATCATTATGGGAATGCCTATGCATATATGCTAGATACTAAGCAAAATGGGCTGTCAATCTCAATAAAGGATCTAGAGATTGTGAATATTGTTGGGAAAAATGGAGATAATTTTGGTACGTTTGACTAGCAGTTGTCCAGTTCCCTGGAATTAATGGCCAATTAATCGGTGGTCCCGTAAGAGAATCTGTTGAGCTCCATCCTCTTCTTCTTGGAATCTGTTGTGATCAATTCCTTCATACCCACTAACCAACTGAGGGGGTTAAGCAATAGAAGTGGAAGGAGATGGAAGAGGAATGAGTAAAAGGAGATGAAGAGATGGATAGGCAAAATCATAAAATGAGGAATAAGCTAAATAAGGATTAGCTGAAAATTTAGGTGAATCAATTAAGAAAGGTGTCAACTGAAAGCAGGAAAGTAGAAGGTATATGGATAGATGGAGAAGGACAAGGCGGAGAAGGGGAAAAGACTCGATCTTCAATGAAAGAACAATAGGTAAAGATTGGAATTTGAGGAGCACTGTGAGGTTAGAAAAGGAAAGGTAAGATGACTACTGAGTTGGATTGATAAAGGGAAAAATAAGTATCATAGCGATGGGCCATTTATTGATAATAAAATAAGCTAGGAAAAGAGGGACCTAAAATAGATCGTCGATGGTAGGTATCAAAGAAGGATGAATCAAAGGGATGGTTCTTGGAAAGATAAGCTAAAAGCTCCACCCTCTGTTGGTTAGTGTTCTGCACATGAGTAGAGACTGTATTTTGTCGTTGGTTCAAGACTAAAAAATCAATCATTGAATGCCATAAAGTGTCACATCAAGCAGCCACTTTAGAAGAATAGCACTGGAACATTTCATCTATCCTCAACTCCAAATGGTTGACATATAAGACAACTTGTAAGACCACATCGTCTACATACAAGCCAGATCTAAATCATCTGGAATTAATAGATCACCTCGTAGATACATATAAGATAGTAGTATGGTATCCAAAGTCACAGAGTCTTCAAAGACCATACGGACAACTTCTATCAACAAATCAGAATACTAGGCTCCACTCCAACCATCCTCTAGAAGAGGTAGATTCATCGTTGAGAGCTTAATAGGCCAACTTTTGCAGCTCTGATAGTGGACAAAAAAGGAATGGTTGGGAGGAACATACTCCTGAAATTGCTCAAATATAGACAATAATAAATCCATCCTGGACTACAATCTTTCCACTTTAGCTTGAAACAACGAACATAACGTGGCCTATCTTTGGAGAACTACCAAGTCCATAGGGGTTAGAGAATGAACTGGTTGCACAATAGGGCTCTGTGAAGAAGAACGTGACTGGACCAATTACTCATTAAGGTGTTGAATTTGGTTTCTGCTCTGGTCTAACTTTGTATTTGCTATTTTAAACTCCTCTATCTAGGCGGCTAGCAAAGCCTGAAGCTCATGAGATTCTTTCAACAATCTATCTCATTCCTAAGTTACATTAACCACTTGAGTATTAATGTCAGCCAATTGAGTGTGCAAACTAAAAATTTTCATTTTCTAAGCATCAATGATCTTAGTATGTTGCTCCATTTGGGTACAAAGATTAAAAAAGTGTTCATGAGCAGAAGCTAGCTCTACATTTTCCTTTTTTATCTCTTCTTTGGTCTATTGTACTTCATCATAGCAAGAGGAATAGAGCTGCTAGATACATGCAGCTGAGAGCTCAATAAAACGTTGAACATCTTGACATAGGAAGGGAATTGCATCTCTAGTTACCAAGCGTTGCATTGAAGGAAATGGAAATCTCCAGAGTACCCTCACGATGTGCTCTAAAAAGATTCGGTGATGTCAGAAAAACTGGTAGGTGACTACTAGATTGATCGGGAACGGAGACTAGAGGAGGAGCTAGAGCTGATTCAGCCACTCGTTTTAAGTGTTTCCTCTGAACTACCACAAGAGGAATAGGATCAAGATCCTCAATAATGACATCAGAGTGTTCAATAGGGGAGGAGCATCTGGTGGATCAACTATCAAGGTAGGAACTCCCTTCAAAGGGGCGGCATATGCCAAAAAGACAGAAAGATAGGATCCAAATGTAACATTAGTGACATTACCCCTGGTAGCTCTGACAAAGTATTGATCCATTTTGGATAGAAGGTAGGAACTCCAATCAATCGTTATCCCTTTTAACATAGTTCTAGAAGCTGTAAACAACTCCTTTGAAAGGTAATTAGAGGTTGTCTTGGCAAGCATAAACCTATCCTGAAGGAACTGGCATATTTGCTTCCACACAGGATTGGAGATCATGGAGACACTGATGCTAAAAGTGGTAAGAACTTTCTTGGGATCCAACACATCCTGTGTCTGCTTTTGCAACAATTTAAGGATATCTTCATTCAAGAACAATTGTCTAGCAGTAGGGAAAGAGTCTCCCTGATAGGGTAATGACAAATCCCTGCCCAAACTTTTAGGTGTTAATTGGACAACGATTCCTCTGACAAGACTAGACCTCTTACTGTAAGAGGCTAGAAACTGATTACAAGTATTAGTATCCTCTGAAATGAGTGGTAATGAAAGTGCGATGAACTTTGTTAAGCATGCTTTGCCAATAAGTTCAGACTCCAGCAATAAATAATAATCATGATAGACCAATGGGACGTACTAGATTGGAGGAGGAGCTTGAGGTGCCATTTAGATAGATTTTACACACACCACACACACAGACACTCACAATGAATGCTTGCAAAACAACATAATATCCATAAAAAAGAAATCGGCTAGAATAAGCACACACAAACGTGACTAACCGACTGACCACCCCAAACAATCCACATCCTAAAAAAAATTCGGCATGACCTCTACACATATGAGACCGAAATTTTCATGCTATGCAACAAAATAGGCACCCGACACCCCGTATCAAGTAGAAAAGAAAACTACAGACCGCACCCGTAATCGTATCATACAATCAAAACATAATACCTCAATACTCCTCTTAGGACATAATCAGAACTTCGGTAAGCAATGACAGCTCAAAATACTGCACGTGTCTATTCCACGAAGCGCATTTATTGAAAAGGGGCAAAAGTGCAGTGAGGGGAATGATTTTAGTGAAGGGTTCATTTTAATAAATTATTAAAAATTGGTGAATTTTTATTAGGTTGTAAATTTTGATAAGAAAACGATGGTTCTTTCTTAAAATATTAATTACAAATTATTAGGGTGAAGCAGTGCTTTTAACGGATCCTGAACTTCGATACCCAAACTCATGTCTCTAAATGTAGATTCATTGATTAAAAATTAAGTGTGTGCTTAGCACTTTTTGTGTAGTGTGTGGATTCGTGACGGCGGGTTTATTTTTAAAAAACTTAGATGTGTCTGTAGCGCACGAAGCGCATGCTAAGTAAATGGCTGGTTCATTTTTACTTGTTTAGAAAAATATGTGTTTTGCGCGAGTGTGCATGGAAAAGTGGGTGATTTAAGTTCATTTTAACCATTAGCCGTGGTTAAGGGGTGATCAAATAAATAAATAAAGCAAGAAATATAAATACTTGACAGGGGTGTGTATGCAAGAGACTGAGGGTGCACGGATGGATCCCAAGATGCAATGAGTCCAACAAAAAAGCAAAAGACACTACTAAAAAAAATAAAACGCATTATTCTTTTTTAAAAAATAATATGAAGGTGAGGTTAGTTGGGTCATATTTGGTTTAGTTAATTTGGATTAGTATTTGGGTGTTATTATAATTTTTATTTGTTATTTATGTGTTGTTTTTTGCTTCGTTTGTGTTTTTATTTTTTTGTGTTTTTTTTGTTTGATTTATTATGGTTTTTTTAACAAATTTAATAACTAGCTTTCGGAAATTGACCTTGAGGGAGAATTGAACCATTAGGCTTCAACAATGTATTTGTATTTTTCAGTAATTTTCTAGCCTATTTTCAAAATTTAAAATAAAATTTCTATGAATTTAGATAAAAATTTAACATTTTGGCCTGAAAATAATAGGGTGATCATGTGTCAAGGCTTTTTCAACTTATTAAAATATTCCAAAAGTAGTCAAATGCATTGATGGAATTTTTTGTGATTTTTTGAATTTAATTCCGATTTTTATTGATTTTTTCTCAATTTTCAATGAATTTTAAAGGATTTAAGTTTTTTGCAATTGATTCTCTATATTATAACCAACAAGATAAACCAAAAAAAATTCCAATTTGGTTTTTAAAAATGGAGCTATTTTTCTTTTTTTTAATTAAATTTTTATGAATTTTATTATGCTTTTTTAAGGTTTTAGGTGGTTTTTTTTTCAAGTGTTAATGGGTTTTTTTAAATAAAAGAAGGTACTTGAGCTGTGTGTGAACAACAACGTGTGCTTGGACGGCACGCACCACCGCATGAAGAAGACTAGATGTGTGTCCTCACGCGTGGACAACGCCCGAACACACTACAAACACACCCGCGATGCGCGTGAACACCCTCACAAACATGCACAACCGAGGTGGGGGAAGGAATGGTTAGTGCTGGGGGTGACTGCGAGTTGCTGCGAGGGTGGTTCAACGAGTGGTGCTGGCGGACAGGAACCAAAAACAGGGTTTCTATGGTGGGGTATGGGGTGGAAATAGGGACTTAGGAGGGGTGTGAAGGGGGGAATTGGGGTGGTGGGAAGGGGGGCTAAGAGAAAGGGTAGGGAGGTTGGGTTAGTTGGGGGGTGGGGTTAAGGTAGGGGGTTGGGTTAAAGGGTGGTAGGAGGTAGGAGGCGAGGGGCAACAGGCGAGCGAGGAGGAGGAGGTTAGGGGGATGTTGTAGGTGGTGGTGGTGAGGGCTTGGGACGGCGAGCACAACGAAGGCAGGCGAGGAGGCAGCCAGGGCAGGCGATGACGACCAGGGGCGAGCAAGGAGGTGGCCAGGGGGTGAGGAGGGAGGAGAATAAGGAGGAAGAAGGAGAAGAAGGAGGAGGAGGAGGAAGAGAAGAAAGAGGAGGAGGAAGAGAAGAAGGAGGGAGGGAGGGTGAAGATGGTGAGAGAAGAAGAAGAAGAAGCAAGGAGAGAGAGAGAGAGAGAGAGAGAGAGAGAGAGGGATCGAGGAGAGATAAGAAGAATAGAGAGAAAGAAAAGGAGAGAGAGAGAGGAAAAGGAAAGGGGGGAACCGTCAGGCGGGGGGGAGGGGATTTTGAACTTTTTTTCTTTAATAAAATAAATAAGAAATAATTTTTAAAAATAAAGAGGATGGCAATGCGGAAGGCGCGGACGCCTCGAGGATGGAGCGAGGTGTGTAAAAGCAAAAACACGCACGTTCACACGCGAGGTGAGGCTCGCGGGGACATGACAAAACAAAGAAAATTTAATAACGTGCAAACTGTGAGCCGGAACACAATGCAGTAAAAAGGAAAACTATGTCGGAAGGTGAGGGGGACACTACGAAAAAGTACAATAAGGTGTCTGGGATCAAGTCATGATGCTAGGAGGCATATTTCATGGTGGATTCTGTGCCACGATGGATTCCGTGAGGTTTTACGGTGGATTCCGTAAACTTTAATGACCGGGGCTCATACACAAAGTGGATTCTTTGTGCGAGAAGTTGATGGGGACGCCTGTCCTTTTCGAGCGTTTCATTAATTTAGTGTGTACATGGGTGATTCCATAGCGGGTGATTTTGCAAAATGCATATTAAATTAATAAACGTTTATGAGTTTAGAGTGCGCACTCGTAATAAATTAAGGTTAGGATTTATTTCTAACCAATTGATTTATTTATGTAGTTGAAGACTGCTAGGTATTCACTTTTGTCGGTTTAATTGTATTATTTTACTAACGATTGTGAATGCTTTAATTGATGTGTAGAGATAGCAGCAGTGGCGGAGGAAAGCATTGGAGGATAGCGAGTATTCGATTTATGGATTATATTTTGATAGGCGCCATGCCTATATTTTGTCATGCCTATTTATTAAGGCATCAGATATTTATTATTATTTTGCATGCACATGGGCACACGATTATGTTATTTCTATTTGGACATTGTATTGGGCGTGCCAGATTCTTTGGGCACCATCCATTAGCTTTATTCCTATTTTTGTGTTAAAGCAAACTCAAAAGCTAAAAGCTTGCTATTTTGTAATTTGGGCTATTATTTGAGCTTGAAGATGAATAATACATAAAATACATGCTTTGTGGAGCACTCACACAAGGCATGGGGGGAGATTGCACCCAATTGGTTTCTTGCTCTTGTCGTTCATGCTTTTTACCTTGTAATTTGTGCAAAAAGTAGAGTTCTATTGTTCTTGGGGACCTTCCGGCATTCACTACGCGAGCATACAGCGTCCGATCTGTGCACCAGTGGTATCAGAGCGAAGCTGAGATCAAGAGCTTCCAATCGCTACCCATCTTGTGCGAAAGCGGAGCTCCTGGAACGATCGGGCTCTACGGTCAATCTCGTCGCGAACCGTCGATACAGGCAGACTTCTGGCGATCAAGAACCCCTGTTTCTGTCATTGGATCGCGAAGGACCGGCGGGCTACAGAGGCGGAGGACCACTCTTACATCTCCTTCATCAAATCATGGATAAACAGAGAAAATAGTAACTCCCATATCTTTCACTAAGCTTCAAAGCTTAAGGTTATAAGTTAGTAAGCTTAGTTAGAAGCTTTAAGAAGCTTCAATTAACAAATTGTTGAAAAAGCGGCGTGAGGATCTTCAGGGCAGCAAAAATTCCGCCGAGGACATGAATATGTCCTAAAAATTGTCGACTGGTTATGAAGCTCAAAGCTTCTTAGTAAACCAAGTTTACTAAGGCTTCCTAACTACTCAAGTTCAAAATTACTTATTCAGCAAGTCCTGCAAGTTCCTCAAGTCAAGTTCAGCAAGTATCTTCAAGTCAAGTTCTGCAAGTTCTGTAAAGCGACTAAGTTCTGCAAATCTTCATACTCTGCAAGTCAGACAAGTTAACTGGAGTCAGAACTGACTTGTGCTCAAAACTCCTAGAAGGGTTGTTCCTGCGTAGAAACTCTGAACTGCAAAGTTGTTTATTGGAAGGTACTCTATCCATACGCAGGTTTGCTTAAGCATTTTCAACATATGAAGAAGGATAAAACGCAGATTTTCCGAAGATTGAGAAGCCATACCCAAAAACACATAAGCCTTGTATTCCCGAACTTGAGCTACTCTCATCCCGCTAACTTGATTTTGAGTGAGAAATGTCTTTTGAGTTTTGCAGGATGACGGAACCACATATGGATGATCTTATGGCTGAAGGCGACCTACCTGAACCTACGATGGAGCAAAAGCTGGACTTAATCATGATGCAATTTGAAGAAGAACGAAGGGCTAGACAAGCATTGCAAGTTCAACTGGCAAATTTACAAAGAGTGTCTACCGACAAAGAAGAACCTCAATCTGAAGATCTTATCCGACGTACCATCGACGCAACTCTTGAAGCTCAAACCATCCGCAAGGAATCAAAGATAAGTAAAAGAAGTTTCAAATTCCATACTTTCAATGGCATACGAGAAGGAAAAACTGTTCTAGCATTCATTAGTCAGTTTGATGACTATTTCCATGAGGAAACCTATGCAAAAAAAGATAAAATCAAGTGTGTCACTAATCATTTAGTAGACAGAGCATCTCTTTGGTGGACTGTAGTACGCAAGAGTATAGATTGTCCTGCTACTTGGGAGGATTTCAAGAAGAAATTCATGCAAAATTTCCTTCCTCCACAATTTCATGAGAAAGCTATTAAGCAATGGGATCTTCTTCAGCAACGGGATCGTGAGCCTATTCCTCAGTATACAGAGCGTTTTTGGAATGCACTACTCTAGTTACGCATGCTTGAAGACGTACCTGAAGCGACACACAAGCGCAAGTATATGTCTGGACTCCTTGGACATTACTACGCTGAAGTTAACATGTTCAAGCCTGCTACTCTTGAAGATGCCATTTCACTAGCTCACGACACTGAAGATAAGCTGCGAGGTAGAGACAGACATCCACAGCAATTCCAAGCCAATGGTAACTATGGATCTAAGCAATTCAATTCCAACTTTAGAAGATTTAATCCAGGTCGTTTCTCTTCATCATCTTTCCGTAAAATTTGGGCAAAACCACCTGCATTACCATCCAATGTCAATCAAAACCCTAAGCCTATTCCACAACCAAATCCTAATTTCCCTAGACTTCCCGCCATTGCAAACAATGTAACCAAAGCCAAGCCAATAGTATGCTATAAATACCACCAGCCTGGACATCTAGCAGCAAATTGTCATTCGAAGAAGCCACCTGCCCATATCAACTACCTTGGAGCAATGGACGATGACGAACATGAAGATATGCCTGATTTCACAGAAGATGAGGATGACACTACTACTACTTCGGATACTTTGCCAAGTATGCCAACTCCACATTCTTTATTGACTATGAAATGTTTGGTGCATGGAAAGGAAAAGATTATTTTGCATGATGACGGTAGCACTCATGATTTTATTTCAGCAAAATTAGTAAAAGAATTGAAGTTACAGACTGTATCTACACATTACCGCATCAAAGCTGCATTCTTAGGCACTAGGTATAATGGTACACAGGAAGTGCATGACTTAGAGATTCAAATTGGTCAATATATTGAAAGAAGAAATTTCCTAGTTGTTCCATTACAGTTGAGTGACATTATTTTAGGTATGCCTTGGCGTCACCAGCATAACCCAGATATAGATTATTCCACACATTCAATGAATATTAACTTTCAAGGAAAATCTATTACATTATATGGTATGCATGCATCTAATGTTTTTCCACTGCTTTCGCATACTCAAGCTAAACGTGCATTACGCAAGAGTAGTAAATCTTATCTCATTTGGGTGAATGAACCGTAAGTAAAAGATAATCATATGCACCCTAGGCATAAAGAATTTCTTGCACATTTTAAGGACTGTTTTGTAGAAGACCTACCACCTGGTTTACCTCCTTCACGTCCAGAAGACCATAAGATAGATTTGATACTTGGCACACAACCACCTTGCAAAGCACCATATAGGCATAACCCGATAGAGCAAAAAGAAATTCAGAGTCAAGTTGAGGAATTACTAAATAGAGGATTGATTAGACCTAGTAGTTCTCCTTTCGGTGCACCTGTTCTGTTAGTTAAGAAAAAGAATAATACCTATCGTATGTGCATTGACTATCGAGCTTTAAATAAGATCACTATAAAGAATAGGTAACCCATTCCTAGAGTTGATGACCTTATGGACAAACTACAAGGATCTGCTATATTTAGTAAAATAGACCTTAAATCTGGTTATCATCAAGTGAGACTAGATAAGTCTGACATATTCAAGATTGCATTTAGGACACAGTTTGGTCATTATGAATTTTTAGTGATGCCATTTGGATTGACTAATGCACCTGCTACGTTTAATAGAATGATGAATCGTATATTCTTGAAATATCAGTATTGTGTAATTGTCTTCTTTGATGATATTTTGGTGTTTAGTCAAAATGAGAAAGAACATTATGAGCATTTGTCATTGGTTTTCTAGTTATTAAAAGAAAATCAACTGTATGCAAAACCTGAAAAGAGTCAATTCTTTAAAACAGAAATTGAGTATTTAGGTCATATTGTATCATCTGATGGAATTAAAGTTGATCCTTTACAGTTTGCATATAACAATACACCACACACATCTACAAAGAAAGCACCATTTGAAGTGATTTATGGATATAGATTATCTACAGCTGTTGCATCTTTGTCAAATAGAATTCAAAGTGCTGATGATATTGCTAGTATGCATAATACTATATTTGATGAGGTTAAAGATATGATTGCCAAAGCCCAGCAATCATATGCCAAACAAGCCAACAAGAAAAGACAAGCAATGAATTTCAAAGTTGATGACTATGTTTGGTTGAGAAAAGAAAAACGTAGACTACAAAGTGTAGATAGACACCCTGTTGTGAAATTAGCCCCTAGATTTTATGGACCATTTAGGATCATTCATAAAATTAATGACAATGCATTCAAGTTAGAATTACCACCTCATTGGAAAATTCACAACACATTTCACATTAGTTTGTTAAGACCTTTTAGAGGCCAATTACCTGTACACCCTCTTTATGAAAACCCACCTTTGTTAGAGGAAGAGACTGAAATACTTGAACCAGAAGCTATCATAGACACTAATTTTATGACCACTAGAACTGGCCGAAGATATTCTAGATATCTAGTTAAATTTAAGAACCATCCTGTAGAGGAAGCACAATGGATGCACGCTAGAGACTTAAATGTTTTTCCCACTCTGTTAGCTCCACATTGAGCTAATAGCAATTGAGGTCAGTTGCTATCCCACCCCGAGGGTATGATGCCAGGAGGCATATTTCATGGTGGATTCCGTGCCACGGTGGATTCCGTGAGGTTTTACGGTGGATTCCGTAAACTTTAATGACCGGGGCTCATACACAAAGTGGATTCTTTGTGCGAGAAGTTGATGGGGATGCCTGTCCTTTTCGGGCGTTTCATTAATTTAGTGTGTACATGGATGATTCCATAGCAGGTGATTCCGCAAAATGCATATTAAATTAATAAACGTTTATGAGTTTAGAGTGTGCACTCGTAATAAATTAAGGTTAGGATTTATTTCTAACCATTTGATTTATTTATGTAGCTGAAGACTGCTAGGTATTCACTTTTGTCGGTTTAATTGTATTATTTTACTAACGATTGTGAATGCTTCAGTTGATGTGTAGAGATAGCAGCAGTGGCGGAGAAAAGCATTGGAGGATAGCGAGTATTCGATTTATGGATTATATTTTGATAGGCACCACACCTATATTTTGTCATGCCTATTTATTAAGGCATCGGATATTTATTATTATTTTGTATGCGCATGGGCACACGATTATGTTATTTCTATTTGGACATTGTATTGGGCGTGCCAGATTCTTTGGGCACCGTCCATTAGCTTTATTCCTATTTTTGTGTTAAAGAAAACTCAAAAGCTAAAAGTTTGCTATTTTGTAATTTGGGCTATTATTTGAGCTTGAAGATGAACAATACATAAAATGCATGCTTTGTGGAGCGCTCACACAAGGCATGGGGGGAGATTGCACCCAATTGGTTTCTTGCTCTTGTCGTTCATGCTTTTTACCTTGTAATTTGTGCAAAAAGTAGAGTTCTATTGTTCTTGGGGACCTTCCGGCATTCACTACGTGAGCATATAGCGTCCGATCTGCGCACCAAGTCAAGGCATTCACATAGGAAAAAGGTAAAAATAAGGCCTGAAAACACATACGACAATTAATATCGAAAAATCCATGAGCCAGAACGAAGTGAGGAAAGAAGAAAAAATGTGCAGAAAATTGTACGCAACAATTCTATCACATCAAAACACAGTGCCAAACAAGAGAACCCCCATTCACATGGAAAAAAACCAAAAATCATATTTGAAACACGATTCAAAAATTAATAGCAAATGATCCGTGAACAGGAATAAAGGGAAGGAAAAATTAAAAATGCCAAGACATATGTAATCATCAGGGCGGTCAAATCAAATCTCAGTTGGGATGGGTTTAGGAGGTGTTCACATGGAAAAAAACCAAAAAATAGAGCTAAAAAATACCAATAACAATTAATTTTAAAAAAATCCAGAGGGAAAAACAGGGCAGAGGAAAAAGAAGAATTGTGTAGGAAGGGTGGCCAGACAAGGCTATCCATCAGAATTGAATTTTGAGGAGAATAGAGCAAGTTCACATGGAAAAATGTCAAAAACATACACGAAAAAAGACACGAAACCACACAAAAATTAATTACAAACAAACCGTATGTCAAAATGACAAGTGATTAAAATAAAAAATATCCAAGGGAAAGCATAAGACAGGGCTGGTATGTTAGATCATTGTTCCGAAGCGAGAAGGATGTGTTCGCATGGAAATACGTCCAATTGTGCCGGAAAAGCTTCAAAAATTAATAACGCAAAAACGGTAAGCCAGAAAAAGGGAATGTAAAAAGGAAAAGTGTGTCATTCGAAGGGATGAACAAGGCTATAAGGTTGGATTGGGAGTTTGGTGAACGTAGGATATGTTCACATAGAAAAGGGAAATTTTTACAATAAAAGAAACCACAAAGGAAATGGCCTCGATGACAGGGGAGACGAGGGTGGGTGGGTAAGGAAGGGACCCCATCAAGGCAAAACTAGGATGTGGTAGATACACATGATTGGGTAATGACATATGCAAGGGGTATGCACATCAGACGCACAGGGACGTGTCTCCACACTTAAGACCTTACCGGTTATGGTAGATTGATCAACACGGCCACAGACTTGTCAACCGAATGAATGCTAGTATCCCCACACTTAAGACATAACATACACTTGCAAACAGAAAGGTAGGGTTAGGAACACTTGGCCCATTTCGTAGATCATTGAAGGGAACCGTCATTGTTGATGCATGAAGATTAAAGCCGTCATCGAGCGGCAAGAGGGACCAGGGTGCACCACAGAACATGTCCAACATGGTCAAGACCATGCAACAGCACCCATGGAGGTATCTTTGTTGATAAAGTCCATCGATTCAAGTGTCGATGACGAAGAATAGAACTCTTGGCTCACGGGCACTCAAGAGGATGATAGAACAGTCGCTCACCCCATGATGCACATCTCTCAATGAATAAGCATGAAATCCCATAACTCATGGCCAGTGTAGAACTAAACAAGGTGAAAGTGATTGGGAGGGAGTATGCCAATGTGCACAATTGATGGTGCGTTCGTGCGCTCCACCCATCTGGCATAGGTGCAAGCAGGAAGGCCAGGGAGCCTTATCATGCAGTATACAGAATAGGGTGGCATGGCTTGTGATGGTGGCAGAGACTCGTCCCGTGTGTATAGAGAGAAATGGAAACGTACCTGACTCCAACTGTCATAACGTCCCTCAATCTCACATCTCGGAATTGATTGAGGAGAAACACTAGTCACACTCAGCCCACCCTCTGTCTCACACTCTGTTGAAAGATACAGAGGGCAGCCCATTCCTTACACCCATTGATGTAATCCTCACATTCACTTGTGTAGAAAAGTTGTATGCCTTGTGCGCAATTGATGGTGCAACTATGCATCCCACCTTGTGCCGGCATACGGTGCGAGAAGGAAGGCCAAGGAGCCTTATAGTGCAATGCACAGAAACAGATCTTGCTTTCTACATTGAGAGGCCCAACCCTGCGTACAACACTCCATTCACACATCACACCTCTCAATTGAATTGAAGGGAAAGGACTGGTCAGTCACCCCACCCTCTATCTCATGCTCACTAATAGATACAGAGGGCAAACCATAACCACACCCCCATCCAGTTAGGATGAAAACTCACATCACTCAAGGGGTTGTCGATGAAGATCGCTTCATTTGTTGATGAAGAGACATACCTAGGGAGATAGCCAACAGATTGGAACTATGTATCGGAGATAGCCAACAGATTGGAACTTTGTTTGTTTTTTTATTTTTTTCTTATTATTTTTTTTCTTTTTAATAAAGAGTATGGTAGAAATACCACGTGGTAGGACCATCCACATTACCACTGCTAGATCAGACGAGAGGAGAACATAGTAAGGATGGGAGGTGTCTGGGAGGGGCTAGCAGAACGGGACCGCCTCATGAGGAAGATCATAAGGGCTATCAAAAGCACAGAAAGGGATCATTATAGGCATCAATGGCATGCACTTGGACAAAGCCATTAGGATTGACAACAAGTACCTTATAGGGACCCATCCAACATTGTTGAAGCTTGCTAGGAAACTTTCCAAATCGCAAATCATAGGCTAGGATGAGATCACCTTCTTTGAACTCCTCGTGCTTGATGAAGCTGTCATGATAGGCCTTGCGTCGCGCTTGAGTGGTTTCCATGCACTGTAGGGCCATCCGCCAAATCTCATCCAAACATTCCAAATGCAGCAAGCAGCACTAGAGGGACTCTTCATCTCTGAGGTATTCTTTAACTACCTCTCACAAAGAGGGAAACTCTAGCTCAACAAGGAACACGGCTTCTATGCCATACACCAACTGGAAAGGAGTTTGTCATGTAGCTGCCTTATAAGAGGTTTTGTATGCCCAGAGGGCCTCCGTAATTTGATCATCCCAATTGCAATGATGTGTGGCAATCGTCCTTGTCAAGATCGAGTAGAGGATGCGATTGGTGACTTCAAGTTGGCCATTGGCTCTAGGGTAATAAGGAGTGGACTTGTGATGGCAGATCTTATACAGTTCTGTCAACTCCTCCATGATCTTGTTAAGAAAATGAGTATCTCTGTCACTTACAAGCTCTAGGGGACTTCCAAAATGAGTGATGATATTTTCATACACAAACAAGGCCACGCTATTATACCATCATTCCGCTTCAGAGCTTTAGCTTCACACCACTTTGTAACATAATCCGTACATACCAGGATGTATCTGTTCTACTTTTGTTTGGTGGGTGGGTCATGGGACCTATAAAATCAATCCCCTACTTCTCGAACAACTTTAGGGAAAGGATAGGTTGCAATGGCATGGCACTTATTTTGGTAGGTTTCCCCATGTGCTGACAAGCATTGCATCTCTTGCAGTAGTCATAGGCATCCTTGTGGAGGGTCAGTCTCACCAATATCCTACAAGCAGATCCTTTCTGGCTGTCGCTTCTCTTGCAAAGTATCCACCACATGGTTTGTCATGACAAGCCTTAAGAATAATCCTGATCTCATCTCTTGCAACACATCTTCGTAACACTTCATATTTGCCTTTCTTGTACAGTGCATCGCCTAGCAAGGTGTAGGGGATTGATTCCAACAAAAGCTTCTTCTTCTCATAGCTTGAGATGCCAAGAGGATATGTTTAGTTGCCAGGAGGTTGGCTATGTCTACATACCAGGGAGTAACTATTTCGACTAGTAACAAGGAAGCATCAGGAAGGTCTGGATCATCATGTTCCTCTTCTACAGTTTGAGGGATCCGTGATAGATGATCAGCTAGGACATGGGAACGGCAGTGACCACTTCAAAATCAAACTCTTGTAACATGAGCAATGATCTCATCATTCGTCCTTTAACATATGCTTTGTTCATTAGGAAGAAGGATAGAGGTTCATGATCCGCGTAGTACTTGAAATGCATTGATAATAGATAGTGTCGAAACTTCTCCGATGCAAACACCATTGCTAAACACTCAAGCTTTGACACAGTGTAGTTCTGCTCTCAGCCAATTACTTTCCAACTTGCATAATAGATTGGTTGATCTAATTTAGAGGGGTCCTTTTGACATAAAACAACACCTAGCCCTTCAACTTATGCATCTGTGTACACAGGGAACTCATTTGTCCAATTAGGAGGCTGCAAGATGGATGCTCTAATGAGGCACTGTTTTAGGGTATTAAAGGCTTCTTTGCAATCATTAGTCCAAAAGAAATCCGCATCTTTCCTTAGGAGCTTGTGCAGAGGGGCTGCCTTGGTTGCAAAATGTGCAATAAATCTTCTGTAGTAGCCCACATGGCCAAGAAATCCTCTCAATTGCTTGAGGTTTGTTGGTGCTGTCAAGGCAGCAATCTTCTCAATCTTCGCTGGGTTTGTGGCTACGGGTCTGCGGCTATTCCTTGTGCAGAGACAATATGGCCTAGAAGAACCCCTGATGAGACGTCAAAAACACATTTGTCGAGGTTGAGAGAGATCCCATACTCTCGACATCTATCAAAACATTGCTCTAGGTGTTCCTAATTCTCACGGATTAAGCTATAAACATAGAAGTCATCGAGATACACCTTAATGAAATCATGCAAATGGTTTTGGAAGGCAGTCATCATTACTCGTTGGAAGGTGGCAGAAGCATTACAGAGCCCAAATGGCATCACTCTGTAAGCATAGATTCCCCATTCTGCTATGAAGGTTGTTTTGGATTGGTCCTCTTCTGTGATTTGGACTTGGTTATATCCATTGAATCCATCCAAGAGGGAATAGAGCTTATGGCCTACCATTGTGTCCAATAGTTGGTCTGTGAAAGGGATGGGGAAGTGATCCTTCTTCGTCTTTGAGTTTAGCTTTCGAAAGTTGACACATATTTGAAGTTTCCCGTTCTTCTTGGGTACAACCACAATGGGTGAAACCATTCACTGTTAGCCATGGGGTAAATGAACTTTGAGCTTCAATAATTTGGCCTTCACCAAAGCAGAATAATTAGGATTCATACACCTCTGTTTTCGCCTCACATGTTTGGCATCAAGCTCTAGATCAATGTGATGTTGGCATACTATGGGATCAATCCCCTTTAGATCTTTATATGATTAAGCAAACACATCTAAGTTCTCCTTTAGTAGGTCTTGCAAGACCACTAGCTCTTCTTTTGGAAGATTGAGACCCACTTTCAGGTAGCGTTCAGTACCGTTAGTATCCAGGAACGTCACTTGCCTTTCACCTTCCACTTCACAGATAAATGTCCCACGGATTGCTTTTCAATAGAGGTCTGACTCCTTCAAGGGAGTAGTGTCATAATCTGATGTTCCACTAGAACCAGTGTCATCCTTTTGAACAAATGACTCATTTTTCTGATGAGATTGTTGAAATGGTATCAAAGCTTTGTTTTTTTATGTGTGAGTGGTGATTTCTTTTGGACTTATGGATTCATATTCAGAAGATGCATCTAGGAATGTCACTTAGTATGGACCTTCTATAAGTCGTGGCTCTAATGGCTCTGCCTTTTATTGACAAGGGGCATCATCATCATCTTTTCTCCAAAATGAATGATCAAGATGATAGGAGCCACTGGTGAACTTAATTTTTATACCTTTAATCCATTGCTTATGCCAATTCTGCATATTTTTTGGTCCATTGGTCAACCCAAATGGAAGCATGGTCATTCCATACAACACCTCGAGATCCTCGACCTCTGAGATCTCTGTAGGAACATCAACACAACCATCCGCTATTAGAGAAACTTCTTCATCTGCACTTTCATAACCTATTTCTTTTTTTTCATCATCATTTTCATCATCTTCCTCTAGAGGTTCTATCTCTGCTTTTGTAGAGGCTCTGTAGGAGAAGAACAGGTCCTCTGTCTCTATGTCTACTTCTATTTCTGCCTCTATCTCTGCGACTGCCATGTAACAGGGAGAACAGTACATCCATGCTTCTATCTCACTGTCAGAGGCAATTTTGGAAGTCATTTCAGGTTGAGGTAGGAGGTATTCTCCCATGGACAAAGACTTTGCTTCCTTCAGTAATTGGCTTACAGTGCCCACTATTAGGGACTGTGCCTCTATTTTCTTGGGAAAGATCTGTTTAGCAACCTCTTCGTCTCCTGATGTACCATCTATGACTTCGTTGGAGGAGTCTTGATGGATGTGGATCCATTGCCTTTTTGTGTTCCATACAATTTTAACACCACTTTATTGGGTCCTCTACCTAGGGTTAGGGTGCCTTTGAACCAATCCGTCTTGGCTCTTGCTTCAAAAATCCAAGGTCTTCCCAAGAGCAGAGGGTATGAGGTCCCATAAGAATTTGGTTTGACCACCACATATGTTAGCCAATAGTCTCTTCCTGCCAAGTTATTTTTATGTATGGGAGGATCCCCAATGGTTTAATTCTGCTTTGGTCTGCCATTCTGATAAGCCCCTATGTAGGTTGAATTCCTTGCAAACCTAGATCCTTCATTGTCACATCCGTCATTATGTTTACTGATGAGCCTCCATCAATCAATGCATTTGAAATAAAGCATCATTCTATCCATACACTAATCTCTAGAGTTCCATGATCTAGAAAGGTGTTAGCCACATCTACTTCCTTCACAGGTTCTGAGGCTCTGTTGGACTTTGTTGTTGTTAGAGGAGCAATCCTTAGTCCATGTCTTCTTGTCAAGATGCTTTTAAATTTTTTTCAGCAACTGGGAGACAGCATCAGCAACTATCAGAATGTTAGGTTTGGTTTAAATTTTTCTAGGTCTTTGACCAAATCATGCTCTTTAATAGGATCCACAGACTTTTCCAATCGACTGGGAAATGGAGCCACGCCCACTTTTATCTTCCCTTTTTTTTCTAGGAGTGGAAGCATATATGCTTCTTCTTCATGGGGAGGTACTTCTGCATCCTCTATTTCCTAGACCTCTGGTCCTGCTCTGCAACTATCTCTCTAGCTCTCTATGGCTCTGTAGTGCTTTGTACTTCCTTATTTTGGATTGCATTGTTTTGTTTTTCCTGAGGGAGGTTGAACTTCACCGTCTTGGTAAAAGGAATGTTCTCTTTTGGAACTACGGGTTCTCCTTTCTTTTCTCGTGTTATTACGGCCACTTCCAATTCCACCAAATTGGAAGTAGGTTCTTGGATCTTCTATTGGGTATCAAAAGCAGATTTGACAGGGGCAGGACTTGGACAATCTTTTACAATATGGCCTTCTCCTTTGCATCGGTTGCATAAGGGCTTGTAATCCACATATCTTCTAGGGTTTGGACAATTCGGTGAGACATGACCCTTTTCTCCACATCTGTAACATTCCACCTCGGATCTCTGACCACCGCCAAACTGTAGTTCTCTATAACTTTGAGAGGAAAACCTCCTTGGACTGAAATTAGGAACTGTCAAGAATGTGGGAGAGAAGGAAGGAGTCTCACTTGAAGCTTTCTTGCTTGCATAATGGGGGAATACACACAAGGGTGGAGGCTGAAAACAGTTTTCCTCTTCTTAGTTGTGTAAGCCAAAAGAACTCAAGTACAAAGAAATAGAAGAACCCTATATATGGGTCTCAAACCAAACTCAACTAACTAAGGTGGCATACTAACTGAGCCACGAACTAGAATAGATAAGGATAGCTATCATGTAGCTATTATTCATGGGCGGTGTACCAACCGCGTCTGCAACTGACAAGTCGGTGACATAAATACACAACGGTCACCCTGGCGTATCACGAGTGGAGCTCGATATCTCAACACTCCCCCTCGAGCTCAATCCCAATTCCTGCACACCAAGCAGGTCTCTGAACTTGCGCAGCTTCTCTGCGCCCAATGCCTTCGTAAATATGTCAGCTACCTGATCCTCTGTGCTGACATAAACTAGATCAATAAGACCTAGTAAAACCCTCTCTCGCACATAGTGATAATGCACCTCAATGTGCTTTGTTCTAGCATGATAGACTGGGTTATTTGCCAAGTGTATACTACTCATGTTGTCACAATAAATGACAACTGGCCCATCTGTAGACTGATGCATATCATAAAGTAGCTTATGCAACCAAGCTACCTCACATGCAGCCATTGCTGCACCCCTGTACTCAGCCTCTGTGCTCGACAAGGCAACTATAGGCTGTTTCTTGCTGCTCCAAGTGACTGCAGCACTCCCAAAAGAGAACACATATCCACTGGTAGATCGTCTATCAGAAATACTACCAGCCCAATCAGCATCAGTGTATCCATGCAACTGTATCTGAACCCCAGTCTCATAAAATAGTCCATACTGCAATGTGGACTTCACATACCTGAGTATGCGTCTAGCCGCATCCAAATGTGGTTTCCTTGGAGCCTGCATAAACTGACTTACCAATCCAACAGCATAGCTCAAATCTGGCCTGGTAATAGTCATATAAATCAAACTTCCTACTATGCGTCTGTACATAGTAGGGTCTTCCAGAAGCTCACCTGCATCTATGCTCAGCTTCACATTCTGCTCCAAAGGACCTGAAATAGGCTTACAGCCTGTCATCCCATATTTGGACAGCATGTCCAATCCATACTGCCTCTGCAAGAGCTGTATCCCACTTGGTGATCTAATCACCTCAATGCCCAAGAAATAACGCAGCTCTCCCAAATCCTTCATCTCAAACTTCTGCTTCAATAGCATTTTCACATGAAGGATATCTTCATCACTGTCACCTGTCATAATCAAATCATCAACATAAATGACAAGCAGCATAATACCTTTCTCTGTTTTTCTCACATAAAGTGAGAAATCTGCCTTGGAAATCTGAAAGCCAATAGTGACAAGATACTGTCCTATCTTGTCAGACCATGCTCTAGGTGCTTGCTTCAAACCATACAAAGCTTTCTTCAACCTGCAAACAAACTCAGGATGAACAGCATGCACATAACCTGGTGGCTGCTCCATATAGACCTCTTCTTGCAAATCACCATGCAAGAAGGCATTATTTACATCCATCTGATGTAAAGACCATCCCTTTGATGCAGCCATAGCAATGACTGCTCTTACGATTGCCATCCTTGCAACCGGACTGAATGTTTCTTCATAGTCAATTCCATATGTTTGTGCATACCCCTTGACTACTAATCTTGCCTTGTATCTGTTCACAGAACCATTTGCATTGTGTTTCACCTTATAAACCCACTTACAGCCAATTGCATTCTTACCTTTAGGTAAAGGTACCAATTCCCATGTAGCATTTGCTTCCAAGGCATCCATTTCTTCATCCATGGCTTTCTCCCATTTTTCTTTTCCCATGGCTTCCTCAAAAGAAGTGGGTTCTGGTTCCTGTATTACTTTGACCATATATGCATAGTGAATGGCTATAAATCCATCATATTTCAGCCTATCCACAGGATACCTAGCTCTCGTAGACCTACGCAAAGTAGGTTCACTCCCAGGTGCTCTCAAAACATCCCTGGTCTTCCTTACTCCAGGTGTAACAATAGAGGGAATACCCAACTCATCATCAATGCTCTGCTCTGAGCCACTCGATTCACCATCCACATAAGAGTGACCTGCATTCACATCAAACATGGGCTGATCAACCTTCTCTTTTCCTTTTCGTGATACCTGCATACCACTATCTGCATTGCTTTGAGAAGATTCTCCTGATCTCAATCTGCCTGTCCATGGCGAAGAATGTGAACCACTGCTAGAGGACGCTCCAGGTCCACTAATATTTTGTGACTGCTGCTGTGAATTCTGTGCAGCATTACCATTTTGTGCATCTACATCATCAATCACATTTACTGGTTTATACCAGCTACTCATCTCATCAAAAACAACATCTCTGCTCACTGTAAACTTACGAGTAGAAGGGTTATAGCATCTATACCCTTTTTGCTGCAGAGAGTAACCAATAAAGATGCACTTCTCAGCTTTTGGATCCAACTTGGATCTCAGCTCATCTGGCACATGTACATAGGCAATGCAACCAAAAATTTTCAAATGAGAAATATCTGGTTTCCTACCAGTATACCTCTCCTCTGGAGTCATTCCATGTATTGCTGCAGTGGGAGTCCTGTTCATTATGTAGACTGCTGTAGCAGCTGCTTCAGCCCAATAAAAATCTGGCAAGTCTTTTTCATTGAGCATGGCACGAGATACCTCTCCAATATGCCTGTTTTTCCTTTCTGCAATTCCATTTTGTTGTGGGGTATAACTGCATGAATATTGCTGCTTTATGCCATGCTCCTACAAGAACTTTGCAAACTCATTTGAGAGGTACTCTCCCCCTCCATCTGACCTTAGGCATTTTATTTGCAGACCTGTTTCTTTTTCAGCCATAGCTTTAAGGGTTTTGAAATGCCCAAAAACTTCACTTTTCTTTTTCATAAAATACACCCAAACTTTTCTGCTATAGTCATCAATAAAAGTGACAAAATAATGACAGCCTCCAAGAGATGCAGCTTTAGTAGTCCACACATCAGAGTGGATTAATTCCAATGGCTTCTCACTCTCTTGAACATGTCTAGGAAATGGTTTCCTTGCCTGTTTTCCAAACTGACAGGCTTCACATACCTTATGCATTTCTGCAACCTTGAATTTTGGCAATCCTGCAACAATATTTTGGGCCTGCATTGATTTAAGTCGCTGTACATTAACATGACCAATGCGTTTATGCCAGATATCAATATCTGCAACTACACCAGTTCCATGTGCAAACATTCCTGCACTCAATTCAGACATGTCTGCATCCAACGTAAACATTCTGCCCTTCTTCTTTCCTTTTGCTATCAAGCGACCTTTATTTTTCATATCCTCAACAAAGCATCCATGAGGATTAAATCTGACCTGCAAGCCCTGCTCAACCATTTGACCGACAGAAACTAGATTCTTAGTGATATTCGGGACATGAAATACATCGGACAGGTATTTCTTTTTCCCATCCTGCATAGACAAGGGAATTTTTCCAATCTGCACAATAGGATGTGCAGTATCATCACCAGTCTCCACAAATCCTGGTTTTTCCATTTTCCTTGCATCCTCCATCCATTCTGCATGACCTGTCATGTGGTTTGATGCACCTGAGTCAACATACCATACATCATTGCTTTCTTCTGCACTTGTCACAGAATTGTTCATGTGCTGCACCATGAACAAATGTTCATTTCTGTCATCACCCTGTCTGTTAGAAGATGCATAATTCCCTTGGTGCAGTTTTCCATTCATGATGTCATTCTGCTTTTTATAGCAGTCTTTAGCCATATGACCCATTTTACCACAGTAGTAGCATTCAATATTACTGTTTGCATTTTGACCTCTTTGCCATCCACCACGACCTCTTTGGCTCCCCCTGCCTCTAGAGTTACCACGTCCTCCTCCATAGGACTAGTTTTCTTGAGCTTGCTGCATATTTTGATTTCTACCACGGCCTCCAAATCGGCCTCGTCTACCTCTGCCTCTACCTCTTCCAGCATTTGAGTAGAAGATAGCTTCTTTTGAAGTTCCTCCTGAAGAAGATGCACCACCATTTCTCTGTTCCTCAGAAATTAGAAGAGCAATCAACTCCTCAAAATCAGGAAATCTTTCACGAACTGAAATGGATGTCCGAAACTGTGCATAATCCTTTCCTAGACCATTCAAGGTCACAGAAACTAAATCATCATCTTCCACTGGTGACCCAATGGAAGCAAGTGCATCTGCAATCTTCTTCACCTTCATGTGGTAGTCGTTGATGCTCATATTTTCTCTTTGCACATTGTGCAACTCTTGCTTGAGCTGCATTTTCCTGGCTTGCGTATTTGTGCTATACATCTTTGACAGAGTATCCCATGCCTCCTTTGGCGTACTTGCATCCTGAATATGCACAATCATAGAGTCTGAAATGTTGATTGACAGCCAGTACATAACTTTCCTGGCTCTCTCATGCCATGCTTTGAATGCCTGCATTTGCTGTTGATTGGGAACATCAGGAAGAACTGGTTCTTCTTCATTTCCTGCAACAAATTCCCAATATCCTTTTCCCATAAGGAAATTCGTCATTCTAAACTTCCATGCTTGGAAGTTGTTCTTGTCAAGCTTTTCAGTTACAATCTGTGAAAGAGAGTCAGACGCCATTACAGAACGCTGCAAAAAATTCTGTCACTACAAAAACTCAGCTTCACCCTCACAAGGGCAAATCTGCAAAACTGGCGAAAGTGGTATTTGACCACACAGTCACTTCCTAGTGACGATTTTGCATAAACAGGAACCAAGGATAATTCTGAAACTCCCAATGTCTGTGCGCACAAGCATACGATGCAATTTCTACAGTAACTTTTCACTGACCTGTAGAACAGTGGCTGCACAGCATAAAACTGAGCCTTTTCCTGAGTGCGTGCAGAAAACTTCCGTCTGCAAAACAGGCCCCGAAATGGCCTCAAATCAAAAAAACAAGGTCGCCCAAAGCTAAAGCTCTTTCCCGCAGCATATACTGCCCTTTTGCTTCACCGCGAAGGGCGTCTCAACCTGAGACAATGCACTCCTGCACTTTCCGGCTGTGCTACCTGCAGAGATCTGCTCCCAAAACAGAAAATGAAAGCAACACTGCTCCTCTTACCAGACCACCGCGAGCTTGGCTTGCTTTCTTGAGCTCCTTACCACGAACAAGGCTCTGATACCATGTCAAGAATGTGGGAGAGAAGGAAGGAGTCTCACTTGAAGCTTTCTTGCTTGCACAATGGGGGAATACACACAAGGGTGGAGGCTGAAAACAGTTTTCCTCTTCTTAGTTGTGTAAGCCAAAAGAACTCAAGTACAAAGAAATAGAAGAACCCTATATATGGGTCTCAAACCAAACTCAACTAACTAAGGTGGCATACTAACTGAGCCACGAACTAGAATAGATAAGGATAGCTATCATGTAGCTATTATTCATGGGCGGTGTACCAACCGCGTCTGCAACTGACAAGTCGGTGACATAAATACACAACGGTCACCCTAGCGTATCACGAGTGGAGCTCGATATCTCAACAGGAACATACTCCCTAGGCTTTGGTCCAATGTTCTGCGTTGTCATTTTGGATTCTAGTAAGTTGAATCTTGTGTTTTCATCTTTCTATCTTCGTTCTGCATCTCTTTTAGAGAGCAGATATCCTATGTATGGTTCTTCCTCAAACACTATGAACAGAAGGCTCCATGAATGGTTGGTTTTCGGATACATTCAATGGCTAAATGTCTTGCTTGATGGCACTTTCTGCACCATGTATTAGAACACATCACATCTCTCCCACCTTCCGCAGGAGTGGATATATTGATGGTATTCACCTTCAGCGTCTATAGCTGCTCTGTAATCACATCCATAAGCTCTTTCTTGATACTTGCGACTGAGTTGGACAAGTAGTCCTTCGTATTTTCACCTCCTAGAGTACTTGTAGTAGGCTCTTGGGAAGCTTCTGTAATTACTGCATACACAGGTTGAGTTGATCTAGGAGGTCCTCTATTCTAATTCTGATTTAGAGTTCATGTTGATACTTGGGGTTGCTAATTCCAGTTGGTAAGGTTCCACTATTGTTGAGTCACCATTGGAGGAATTGTTTGAGGCCACTGTTGTTATGGCTGAACCATTATTTGAGGCATTGTTATTTGCGGCCACTGTGGATTAGGTGCATTATATTGTGGCATGGTTTGCATCTGGGAATAGGGGTAGGGAACTGTCCCTGGGACTGTATTTGGTGGATATACCATTCTTGGCATGGGAGGAGGTAAGACTCATCTTCCTAGAGTCATTGACAACCTTGCTTCAACTTCGTCATACAATCTTGCACCTTCCACTGTAGCTTGCAGATTGACTGGTCTTCTCAATTCCACAAACTTACGAACTTTTGGTTATAGACCTCTAAGAAACACTCCTTTCTGGATACCTTCATCCAAATGATGATTGGTCCATCTCTTCAAGATGAATTCCATTCGTGAAACATAAGCTTCTACTCTTTCTCCAGAGGACTGATTTAGGTTCATGAACTCCTCTCGCATCCTCTCTTCAAAACCTTCACGCCTGAATTTAGTGAGGAAGGCCAACTTCAGGTTGTCCTGTGTGCCAAAAGTTCCTGCTACTTATCTTTCATACCATTGAAACGCCGTGCCCTTGAAAGTGGCGGGGAAGATTGCTAACCAATGCTTGGGGGTTCTGGCATTGTTAGCCACACATGCTACCATAAACTTTGCTACATGAAGATCGGGGGTCTTCATTATACTCTCCCTTAAAAATTGGCAATGGGACTACATTTGTTGGCCTGTCATCAATATTTCCAGGAAAAATCTGACCAGGAAGGGAACCTTGAGTCACCATGGGGACTTCTATAAAGAGTGCTTTTAAGGTGTCAAAGGAGGCTTCTATTGCAAGCTCGTTCTCAGCCTTGATTTTTTCATTCTCTCTTCTCACGTGCCTCTGCACTCATTCCAACGCTTGCCTCTTGATTGTGTCATTCATCAGGGGGTTGGCTCCAACCAGTTGGTCTATACTCAATGGAATAGAATCAGAGGGGCTTCAGTCTCTAGAGGACTCTCTAGCCAACATCTCTTCTACTTCCTTATTTTCAACATCTCTGAATTCAGCTTTCAAACAACAATAGAGGGGGAGATATTCCGTTCTGAGAGCATCAAAATTCATTCTTCTTAGGATCGTTGTTGTGCCATCATTATAATAATGCCAGCTTTTGAGGGTTTCAACAGTGTATGTTGTGAAAAACACTATGTCTACCAACTTCTAATGGGTTACTAATTGAACAAACAGGAGGTTGTCAGTGCACCAAGCATCCCACGTGTCTTGCTATTGAGCATCCACAAACAAGTTCTAACTTTTTTCCTTCTTATTTTTGTGAACCTTTACTAACCACGACTCCTGAAGCTTCTTCACGATCTCCCACTTAATGATGTCTAGAAACTTCTCAATGAATGCCAAATCTTCCATGCATGGTCATTCTCTCTGTTTCTGCTCTTCAGTTTGTTCCCAAACAATTTGCCACCAAGATACACATCTCTATTGATTCAACAGGAAGAGTAAATAGTCCACCACACAGAGATTGCATCATGATGGTAATATGTTTCTGCCATTGTGGGATGAACTTCTTGTGGAAATTGGCTTTGGTAATGAGAATCTCCAACTCTTCAGTGAAAGAAGGAACTTTGCAAACATCCATTGAATTATTCTCTTCTTGGCAATGCCATTTCCTTCATTTTCAGCCTCTTCTGATGCTTGTTGATGGTAGAATTCCCCAACTACGGATCTAAAACATGGAGCCCCAAGAGGATCACCAAGGAAAAGGGGTTTCTACTCCAAGAAAATCTATCTTGTAACATCAACAAGCTTTTATTTCATTCTTTAGAGAACCACAACAAGGAAAAGAACAAATCTTCACGTAGCATCATAGTAGATATCTCCCACGGATTTGATAGAATCAATATAATCTTCAACATCTTCACAGAATCCATCAATTGAACAAATCTTCACGCAGCATCATAGTAGATATCTCCCACGGATTTAATAGAATCAACATAATCTTCAACATCTTCACAAATCAATATCATCCAAAACACTCTCAAACACTTCCAAAACAACTAATCATCGCTCAAAATCCATCAAAATCAACCATTCAGGCCTCAAGAACAATAAAAATCAGTCAAAAAATCAGCCTTTTTCTAGTCTCAATAGTCAACGACCTGGACACTTAGCAGTAAACTATTAATCCAAGAAGCCAATTGTTCAAATCAATTACTTGGGAGTGAATGAAGACGAAGACCATGAAGATATGTCAGATTTTACTGAAGATGATGATGATATCAGTGATGCTTCAGATATTTTACCAGGTATGCTAAATTCTCATTCATTATTAACAATGAAATGTTTTGTGCATGGTCACGAAAAGATTGTTTTACATGATGATGGAAGCACACATGATTTTATTTTTACAAAGTTGGTAAAAGAATTGAATTTACATACTGTTCCAACTCATTATCGCATAAAGCATGCATTCTTAGGCATTAGATACAATGGTACACAAGAAGTTCATGATTTAGGAATTAAAATTGGTGATTATGTTGAGCGCACAAATTTCTTGGTTGTGCCTTTGCAAGCTAGTGATATTATTTTAGGAATGCCTTGGCATCACAAATATAATCCCGATATAGATTATTCCACACATTCCATTAAAATTTATCTTAATGGAAAACAAATCACATTACATGAAACGCACAGCTTTGATAATTTTTCCTTGCTTAGTCACACACAGGGTAAACGTGCATTGAGAAAAGGTAGCAAATCATACTTAGTATGGGTGAATGAAATTGAAGCTAAGGAAAATCAGATGCATCCTAGGCATGCCCAATTTCTTTCACAATTTCAAGATTTTTTGCTACTAATTTATCCCTTGGTTTACCACCTACACGTCCTGAAGACCATAAAATAGACTTAATCCCAGATTCTCAACCACCATATAAAGCACCTTATAGATCAGATAGAACAGAAAGAAATCCAAGCACAAATTGAAGAACTGTTGAACCGAGGACTCAAACCAAGGACTCATTAGGCCCAGTAGTTCTCCTTTTGGTGCACGTCCTATTAATCAAGAAGAAAAATAATACTTATAGGATGTGCATTGACTATCGTGCCCTAAACAAGATCATTTTTAAGAATAGATATTCGATCCTAGGATAGACGACCTCATGGATAAACTACAAGGAGCCACTATTTTTAGCAAGATAGATCTCAAATCTGGATATCATCAAGTACGATTGAATACACATGACATTTTTAAAACTGCATTTAGAACTCAATTTGGACATTATGAATTTCTTGTTATGCCTTTTGATTTGACTGATGCACCAGCTACATTCAGTCGTATTATGTATGGAATATTTTTAAAGTATCAGAATGGTCTAATTGTTTTCTTTGATGATATGTTAGTTTTCTATAAGAATGAGAACGAACACTGTGAACATTTATCTTTGGTTTTCAAATTGTTGAAAGAGAATCAATTATATGTTATCCGTGACAAGAGTGAATTTTTCCAAACCCAAATTGAATATTTAGGTCATATTGTTTCTTCGGATGGTATTCATGTTGATCCTTAAAAGATAGAAGCAATTTTAAATTGGCCGATTCCTAAAAATGTGCATGAGTTACGTTCTTTCTTAGGTCTTTCAAGCTTTTATAGAAAATTTGTAAGAAATTTTTCATTGCTTGCATTGCCTTTGACGAAATTATTAAAGTAAGGTAATATATAGCATTGGTCTGATAATCAGTAAAAGTATTTTGATTTACTCAAACATACTTTAACACATGCACCTATTTTACAAATACCTGATTTTAATCAACCATTCTTTCTAGTAGTCACACTGATACTAGCGGATTAGGAATAGGAGCTATCCTTATACAAGATTCACATCCCATAGCCTATTCTAGTTGCAAACTTAAACCCTCCGAACTGAAGTATTCCACATATGATAAAGAATTGTTAGCTATAGTTCAAGCTTTACGTCAATGGAAATACTATTTAATGGGATCCGAATTCATGATCAAAACTGACCAACAAAGTATCAGACATCTCCTTAGTCAACCACAAATTTCTGATCGTCATATTAAATGGCCTGCTTTTATTCAAAGTTTCCATCCACTTATCCAATATCAACCCGGAAAAGAGAATGTTGTTGCCAATGCATTGAATAGAAGACCAAGTATCCATAATATTTTCATTATATCTTTTGATTTCCTTATCCCTATGAAGGATACCTATGACCATGATCCCATTTTTCAAGCTAATTGGAGTAAATTAGTTGCTAATAACTAGATTCCAATTGATTCTTTATCTTATTCTAATGGATTTATGTTTTATGAGAAAAGATTGTGTGTAACTATTCCATTTAGACCATTTATGTTGCACAAAATTCATTTTCTCCCATATCAAGGTCATAGAGGTATTATTTCTACTTTAAGAACACTGGTTGAAGATTTTTACTGGCCACAAATGGAATCTGATATTTCTAACTTTGTTTCTGAGTGCTTAATTTGTCAAAGAGTCAAGTGACACCATAGTAAGCAATATGGTTTGTTAATGCATTTACCAATTTCTGAACAACCATGAGAATATATTTCAATGGATTTTATAATTGGTTTGTTGCCTAACACCTAAGCCAATCATGATATGATTTGAACTATAGTAGATCGATTTAGCAAACAAGCATATTTCCTACCATGCAAGAAAACATTAACTACATCTCAAGCTGCAGAATTGTTTTTGAAAATTGTTTTCACTAACCATGGTTTACCAAAATTTATTATTTCTAATCGTGATTCTAGATTCTACAATAATTTTTTGGACTATTTTTTTTGCTAATTTAGGTACTAAGATTGATTTTTCATTTGTATTTCATCCTGAAACCAATGGCCAAATAAAGGCTACTAACAGTACAATTCTAGATTTTTTGCGTGCATACAAAATTTCAAAACCACAAACATGGGATATACACTTGCATCTACTTCAATTTGCATACAATAATACACCACACACAGTTACACAAAAAGTGCCTTTTGAAATCATTTATGGACATAGATTGCCTACACCTGTTACATCATTGTCAAACAAAGTTAAAGTTGCTAATGATATTGCCACTACGCATGCCACTATTTTTGTTAAAGTTAAAGATGTGATTGTGAAAGCCTAGCAATCATACACTAAACAAGCTAATAAGAAAAGAAAAGCCATGAGTTTCAATCTTGATGATTATGTTTGGTTACGCATTGAAAAGAGAAGATTGCAAAGTGTTGAGAAACACCCTATTGTTAAATTAGCACCTCAATTTTATGGACCCTTCAAAATAATTCACAAGATCAATGACAATGCATTTAAATTAGAATTTTTCCAACATTGAAAAATCTATGATAATTTTCATATCAGTTTACTACGACCTTTTAGAGGCCAATTACCTATCCACCCGGTCTATGAAAACCCTCCTTTGTTAAAAGAAAAAACTGAATCCTTGAGCCTAAAACTATTCTAGACAGTGACTTTATGACCACTAGAACTAGCCGTAGATATTCTAGATATTTGGTTAAGTTTAAAAATCATCCTATTGAGGAGGCCCAATGGATGCACGTCCATGACCTAAGTGCTTGCCCCTCACTACTCACTCCACATTGAGCTAATAGCAATTGAGGACAATTGCTATCCCACCCCAAGGGTATGATGCCAGGAGGCATATTCCATGGTGGATTTCATGATATTTTTATTCCATGGTGGATTCCGTGAGGTTTTGCGGTGGATTCCGTAAAACCATATTTATTTGCCGGGGCTTGTACACAAGGTGGATTCCTTGTGCGAGAAGTTGACGGGGACACCTATCCTTTTCATGTCATGTTAATTTAATGTGCACGTGGGTGATTCTATGGCAAGTGACTCTGCAAAATACATATTTAAATTAATGGATGTTTATGAGTTTAGATTGCATCGTATAAAATTAAGGTTAGGACAGAGATCCAACCTATTTATTTATTTTGTAGGTAAAGACTGCTAGGTATTCACTTTTGTCAGTTTAATTTTATTAGTTGTTAATAATTGTGAAAGCTTCAGTTGATGTGTAGAGTGGACAACAGTGGCATTGGGAAGCACAAGCGATAGCGTGTATTCAGATTATCTAGAAGAGATTATCATTTTTTATGGGTGTGTGCATTATCATTAAAGGTGTGGCGCTAATATTTATTTAGGTGCACTTATTCATTAAAGCACTTGATATATATTTATTATTTTATATGAGCATAGGCTCTTGGTCTAAATATTTCATTATTGGACATTGTATTTGGGCACAATCCAATTTTTGGGATGCCCAACCGCTTTATTCTTTATTTGGACAAAAGCAAACACAAAATCCAAAGCATACTAATTGTAAATTGGGCTATTTTTTAGCTTAGAGATGAATAAATTTATAAATACATGCCTTGTGGAGCGCTCACACGAGGCATGGGGAGAGATTGTACCCAATTTGTATTTTTGTCTTATGTCATGCAAAACCTTCTTCTTATTTTATGAGTTTTAGTAGACTTCTTTGTTCTTGGGGACCTTCGCGTGTTCACTACACACACATACAGCATCCGATTTGCGCACCATTCACTCCAGTAATTACTTGTCATCCCTTTGAACTGCCTGGAACCTACCATTAGCCCTACTACTCAATATTCCCAAGCCCAATATATTATTATCACCATTAATTATATGACAAATGCCAAGGGCTAGAGCCGCTTGCAAGGATAATGTCAAAACTACAACCAAGTTCTTGTAGAACAAGTCATCTTAGTATTTTGATTATCAGATTTGTGATCAACCAACGAACTTGCTTTATTAATGAAGTTATAAAGAACCTACTCTTGACTAGCTTAATCATCCATAAAAGGTTAGCCCCATATTATTCTCAAATGACCAAGCAAAATCCATGAATAAGAAAATGTTGATTATACTCACCGAAACCATCTTTACCTCTAGAGCAACCTTGGATAACAAGCTCATGGTAGCTTTAAGGGCCTATAGAACTATATATCAAATAGCACTAGCCTATGTCCACTTCAATTTACTTATGGGATTGATGCCACCATGCTGATGGAGTTTATTATTCATATTTTGTATATACTAGTGTAAGTGTTATAAGATCTGAGATACACACTTGACTTTCTTATATACTTAAAATATATATGGCAAATATTATGCTGGCACAGAGGGAGAATAGATGAGAGAAAAGAAAGATGTAGAGAGAGAGAGAGAGAGAAAGAGAGGTAGAGAAATTGACAATACACTAGGGGCTGGAAGATGGGCCAATCCCCCCCCCTTGTGGAGTTATATTATTGACAAGAAGCAAGCTCCTCCGTTACACATAAGCCAGTTCTTACTTGTAGATCTTGGAAACAAGATCATGGTTCCTTGCATAGTATACAATCGGCTAACACTTGCATAACTTGGAAGTTGGTACCTTTTGATCCTTCTTGAGTCTCCTTCTCTCCTACACAATATGCGTAGGGCTCTCCTCTTGGTGCTTGATTTCAGTAGAGCTTCCGCAGCACTTGCACCTTCTCTTCTCCTCTTGGAACTTAATTTCAGCAGAGCTTCCGCAGCACTTGACTTCAGTAGAGCTTTCACAACACTTGCACCTTCTCTTCTCCTCTTGGATGCATGCAAAGTGATGCTTTCTTTACCTCTCTCACACCTAAGGAGAGCCTCCTCATTTATAGGCTTTCAAGAGCTTCTCTTCTTAGAGAGAGACTTGAGTTGATCTTCATGCAAGATATGGTTGTTCCAAGACCTACTCTGGAGCACTAATTTCAAGATATCTCTATGTGCATTGTTCGAATGAAAAAACATCCAACACAAAAGTTGTGGATCTCGATGTTTCCGATATTTCTCATGGCCCGTTTTTAGAGATCGTCTTTCTATCACGAGATATTTTAAAAATGGATTCACCATGTTTTTTTTTAAAAGAATAGCTTCTCAAACTGTACTCTTAACTTGTGGTCCATGCAACCACCTTAAGGAGAGTTCATTACATTGCCTTGGGCCTCAACCTTAAGATTGACTTCCACACAAAAGCTTGTGCCTTTTTAGACCTTAGAAAAAGAAAATCACTTCTCTCCTCACTCCCAAAGGATCACGTCTCTTGTCTTTCCTAGTGAGAAAATTACCTCTCTTGTCTTTCTTAATGAAAGAAAAGACATTAAACCTTGACTTGTAAGGGAGAGGATAACCCGAAATGAATGCAATGCTCATTACACACAAGTAAACGTTCCCAGGGGTCCCCAAATGCACACATAAATACATATACACAATGCTAATTCACTTCCTCTTCTTAGAACTTAATCCATCTTCATTTATGTGTAACTCCTTGGTTCTTGTGTACAATCTTACACTTGGCAGACACTTCTTTCCCCCTTCATAACATGTATTGCATGTACCAGATATCCCTGTCATAGTGCTCTGATCACCCCATTAAGTGATGCACTAGGAATATTGGTCTCTAAATGGTCTCATGGCCATGCTAGATCATCATCAACACTTAAAGAAAAGTGAGTCACTAATTTATTGGCATTAATTTATTAAATAGAGAATGTGTAATAAGCAATCAATTTAGTGACATCCCTTTGGCTTCTAAATTGTTGACCTCAATTGTAGAGGAGATACATAGTCCTTAAGAAGATCTGGAAAGTCTTGTAGTTCTCTCTCAGTCATAAAATGAGTGTCCAATGGAGGATAATTCTTAAACTTAACCAAATACTTTCGTAATACCTTACCTAACCTTAGAGAATTGTACTGATGGTGTAAAATTCTTTCAGGCACAAGGAACTCTTCTTTTTCTTCTATGTCAGGTAAATCTTCCTTGATTGGTTCCATTGGAGATTCTCTAATATAGGGACATAGCAAAATTATATGGGAAGCATTATGAATGTTCCAATGACTTGGTAGATCCAAACAAAAAGTCACATCGTTTATCTTATCTGTGATCTTGAAAGGGCCATAATGGTGATTAGAAAGCTTAATCACTTTACCCTTTTGACCTTTCTGCTTCTTTAAGTGAGCATTCTCAAACTTAAGAAGAACATATTGTCCCAAATTGAGATCTAACTTACGATGATGCTTATCAGCTTCGCGTTTCTTCTTCTCTTGTGTTCTTTGGATAGAGTGAAAGCTATATCAATGTCTCTAACAAACTCATCTGCTTAAAGATCTTATCCTTTGTAAGAAGGATGGATGGTAAATGAGGCTTACCATAGATGATCTCAAAGGGTGCCTTACCAGTACTAGAGTGCACAGTATTATTGTATGTAAACTCTACTAAAGACAAATACTTTTCCCGTTCTCTTTGATTATCAGAGACATAGGATTTCAAAAGGTCGAGAACAGTAGAATTAGCACTTTCACTCTATCCATCCGTTTGAGGATGATAAGAGGATGAAAACTTTAACTTTTTCCCGAGATTCTCGAACAGAGCTTGCCAAAAGAGGCTGGTCATGCGGGGATCTTGATCACTTATAATGGACTTAGGCATGCCATGATGTTTGAAATATATGAGTAATGAATAGCTTAGCCATATGATTGGCTTTGATTGTCTTTCGCACAGGTATAAAGTGAGCTTGCTTATTGAATCTATCAATGATAGTCCAGATTGCATTGTTGTCTGCTTGTGTGAGAGGAAGCTCCATGATAAAGTCCATGGCTATACTTTCCCAAGGCTTATTGAAAATAGGCAATGGCTTCAATAGACCAGGTGGTTTATGCTTGTGATACTTTACTTTTTGGCATATCTTGCACTCGTGGACATATCTTTCAATGTAAACTCTAAGAGTGGGCCAAAAGAAATATCTTTCCAACCAATGCTTGAGTAGTGGGTAGAATACCCCTACGTCCAGCATATGGAGATGCATGTGCTTCATCTATTACCTTGTGTCACAATGGTCATGCTATACAAATTGCTTGATGATGATACAAATAACCATCTCGAATTGAGTAAGATGTAATTGACTGACCTGAGTTAAGCTAATCCCATATGGTTGAGAAGTCGGAATCAGTTGCATACATTTTGGGTAAATCCATGAACTTGTTATGGTAAACAATTGTGATTGCATTCACTCGAGGTCGCCATGATAGAGCATCAGCTACCACATTCTTATTTCCAAATGTATGACGGATTTGAAAATGAAACATAGATGAGAAATTTACCCAGTGCATCTGTTTCTCTGAGAGCTTCTTCTGAGTGAGGAAGTATCTTATACTTTGCTGATCTATTTTAATAACAAAATCTACACCAAGTAAGTAGTGTTTCCATACTTGAAGAGCATGTACCACTGCCGAAGCTCTTTCTCATATACTGTAGCATGTAGCTCATGATCCTTGAGGCGTAGGCTCTCAAATGCTACTGCATGATGCTCTTGGTTAAGCACAGGTCCAATGCAATCCCCAGAAGAATCGTAGTGAACTTCAAAAGGTTTTTGAAGATCCGAAACTATGAGAACTGGTTCTTGAGTCACAAGAAACTTAATTCTTTCAAAGGCTTGTAGTTGCCTTGATCCCAAGCGAAAAGGCATTTGCTTCTTACTAAGGTCGTGTAGAGGAGATGCAACATACGCAAAATCTCGTATGAACCTCCTGTAGTATGAACATAGGCCCAATAAACTTCTAACTGCATGTACAAAAGTAGGTGTAGGCCATTCAATAATGGCTTGAATCTTCTCAGGATCCATTCTCACCAAATTGTGAGAAACAATATGGCCCAAGTGATGAATTTTCGGAAGGAAGAATTCACTCATCTTAGCATTGATTTGTAGTCTATGCTTGCAAAGCTCTTGAAAAACAGTAGATAGATGTTTTCTATGCTCTTCTTTAGACTGTGAAAATATTAGAATGCCATCAAAGAAGACACTTGTGAACTTTGAGTGAGGTCTAAAAATTCTCTCCATCATTCGATTGAATGTGACGGGTGCATTAGTCAAACGAAATGGCATGACTAGAAACTCGTATAGTCCAAATGTTGTACGAAAAGCTATCTTATGAACATATTCGGATGCTATCTATATCTGGTGATAGCCGCTCTTGAGATCATGTGAGTAAAGATACTAGCCCCTTGCAACTTATCCAAGATATCATATATCCTTGGGATAGAAAAACGATTCTTGATTGTGATATTGTTCAAAGATCTGTAGTCTATGCACATACGGAAAGAACCATCGTTCTTTTGAACAAGTAAGACTAGAGAGTAGTATGGAGAAGAGCTAGGTTGAACTAACCCTTTTTCCAACAGTTCATTTACCTATTTTAGGATCTCCTCTTTCCGATTTGCAATTACTCGGTAAGGCGGTGAGGGCTGCAATGATGAACGGGTTGCCTCTTACCCATCCAACCTCCAATCCTCACTAAGAGAACTAAAGAGGGGCACCACCTAGCCAAAGGGAGGATGGGCTAGGACATCCTTTTTCTCAAAGAGAATCAAGAGAACCAAGACACAAATTTACAAGAGAGAATATATGTACTAGACACCATATTAGAATATGAGAGAGAGATGAGAGGAGAGGGAGATAATAGGAGAAGAGATAGAGGAAGCTTGCCATTATGCTACATGGAATGAGAAGATGAGAAGAGAGGGAGATAATAGGAGAAGAGGTAGAGGAAGCTTTCCATTATGCTACATAATAAAAGAACTCACTCATAGCTCACCTCAAAGAGATGAGGGTATTCTCGAGTGCTCTCATGGGCTTGTCATTGTCCCTCTTTCTCCTCTTCATTCTCCATGGGCTCTTTATATAGCCTCCATGAGGGATTAGATTAAGCTAATCTTCTTGATTAACATAATCCTAGATTATGTATGCCATCTTTGAAAATATGGAGAATAGTGGATGGGACAAGTCCCCACCTTGGTTATCATGCAAGAAGCCAAGGGTGGTGGTAGACAAAATAAAGCACATTATTATAATATATTTACAAGAAGGATAGAGCAGAAAGTTGATGTGGTGAAAGAGAGAAGCACATTGCATATAGCCAGTAGTTTGCGCCTTCGTAACTTCAAATTTGTGAAGAATCTGAAAAAAGTTTCTTCTGCAACTTTGTAGACCATGTCAAAACCGATCAGGCAGCGTGGGAATTTTCTTGAAATTTGCTTTTTCTTGGGAGTTATTGAGATTATAAAAAACGGCTTCCAAAAGCTGCTTTGACTTTAGTCCCCCATATATATATAAATACATATAAGCATGTGACAGAAGGGGTCCATGCTTGTAAGCTTTTATGTAAGATCCAAATGACACCATGATGTGAATATTGACTTGTGTGCTAGGGTGATGTGTCCTCTAATGATGGTGATAGATTCCAAATCTTAGTGATGCAGACGGAGCCCATGTGTAGTTGGAGACTAGTCCTTTGAAAAATCTATGCACTCACTCAACTCCTAGGTGTAATCCATTTTCATCTTCACTAAGATAACCATCCCTTTCACCCTTTACATTGACATGTCTCCTAAGAACTTGTTCCCCCCATTTGCTAGAGTTATCATAATCAAGGAGCAATGTAGCATACCTAGTGCTTGAAGAGTAAACCCAAAGTGATATGGTAAGCTCTTGATAGGGGCTTTGACCAAATTTTGTGGTAATAATCCGGGTTGTAAAAAGCCCGGATCAGTGGCCCTCCCCTTAGGCGAGAGGTATTCATGTAAAATATTACACGACGCAGTGAACAGAATCTGAGAAAGAGATAGAGAGTATACAACAGATAAGAGGAGAATAAGTAAATTCTTTAACTCCAAACAACTGATACAAAGATGGCTCTGTCCACCCGTGCGCTTCCAATGTGTGAAGCTTAGATGGCGATCTAGACAAAAGATAGGTGAAGAGCTTAAGGCTAGCTGGAATAACAACTCGGACTGGGTGAAAGATGAGTGTGAGATGGCTGCGAAGGGGTTTAGATTTTATAGCTCACGAAGGTCGTTAGGTCGGCTTGTTGACCGCCCGACCTACCATATGAGCCTCCACTAGTCAGCCAGGGAATATTCCCTTTACCATCGGGCTGGGGGCGCTGCCCCCGGACCCCCGCTAGGGGGGCTGCTGGCCCCCCTGGGACCCCCCAGCCAGGGGCTGCTTCTGCAGCCCCGGACCCCACAATAGGGGCCCCTTTTAACTCCCTTACCACGCAACTCAATGCAATGTGCCTTGAGTTGCTACCAACTTAACCTCTCCAACTAACCCAAAGATTAGACCCACAATGGTCACCTTTTTGCCATCCGGTCACATAGACCTCATCTGATATACAAGTCAGGACTCCACCAATGTCCGGGCTCTCACTTGGCTTCTCCTCATAATGGGGGCCTTACAACTTTGAGCACCATGAATCATTGGTAGCACCTAATGAGGGTGGGGCATTGATCATATCTAACACCCCCCCTCAATGTCCACCCATAGGTGAACTATCTCCTCAGCCCAATGCTGAGTCTCTGAAGATGAACTTGAAGTAGATCCTTCGTAAGTGCTTTGGTGAAGATATCTGCTCCATTCTCCTCTGTTGGACAGTAGACCAATTCCACTATCCCATCCTCCATCAAATCACGCACATAGTGATACTGGATCTCTATATGTTTGGTGCGTACATGAAACACTGGATTTTTGGCAATGGCGATGCAACTTTGATTGTCACATCTCAACACAGTTGGTTCTTCATCCTGCACTCCCATATGCCATAAAATCCTTCTCAACCATACGGCCTCACATGCAGCAAAACAAGCTGCCTTGTACTCTACTTCGGTAGAAGACAATGCCACTGTTGGTTGCTTCTTACTAATCCAAGAGAAAATTCCTAAACCCAAAGAGAAACAATAACCAGAAACTGACTTCCTGGAATCAATGTCTTCTGCCCAATCTGAGTCACAGTTCCCCACAAGAGAAGTTCCGAAATTGTATGTGATACCATAGTCAAGAGTTTTCTTCAAGTATCTGAGCACCCGCATCCCAGCCTTCCAATGACTCTCATGAGGTTTGTTTAAGAACCTGCTCAAAACACCAATAGCAAAACTAATATCTGGTCTGGTGTTGCACAAGTAGATCAGACTGCCGACCAACCTCCTATACCTCCCAATGTCTGCTAGTGCTGATGTATCCTCAACAGATAACTTTACATTCACCTCCATAGGTGTAGCTATCTCCTTGCACTCGGTCATGCCAAATGCCTTCAAGATCTCCCATGCATACTTCTTCTGAGAGATGAAGATCTTTCCTGGCTCTTGCCAGACTTCAATCCCCAAACAATAGTGCAGCAAGCCCAAGTGTGTCATTTCAAACCCAGAACTCAAAGCCTTTCGAGTTTGGTTGATTATATCTTCATAGTCACCTGTAATAAGCAGGTCGTCCACATATAGGACAATCACTACAAACTTTTTACCATCCCTGTAAACATACAAGTTAGCATCTGAGGCACATCTTTTGAAGTTTAGGTTTGAAAAGAACCTATCTATCTGCTGGTACCATGCTCTGGGGGCTTGTTTTAGCCCATACAATGCCTTCTTCAGTTTGCACACTTTGTTCTCAGAATGGGGGGCCTCAAACCCTGGTGGCTGAGCCACGTACACCTCCTCCTTGAGGTCACCATTTAAGAACGCTGACTTAACATCCATTTGGTACACTGTCCACTTCTTGTGGGTAGCCACTGCAAGTACCGTGCGAATAGTGGTCATTCTGGCCGTTGGGGCAAATGACTCTTGAAAATCAAACCCTTCAACTTGTGAAAATCCTTGGGCAACTAGTCTAGCTTTGTACTTTTCTAAGGTACCATCAGCCTTGTACTTTACCTTCCAGATCCACTTGGTGCCAATAACCTTCCGCTTTACTGGTCGATCCACTAGCTCCCAAGTGTCATTCTTCATTATGTTGTCATACTCCGCCTGCATAGCAGCCTTCCATGATGGATTTGCAAGTGCTTCTTCTAAGTCAGTTGGCTCCTTTACTTCTCTCATAATCTCAACCATCAAGGCCATATTGACTATGTGAGCAGAAGCCCTCCTTTGCTCCTCTATTCTCTGAGACCTCCTTGGTCCGTCTGCCTTCTCCTCAACAGATGTAGGCATAGGATTCTTGTGGTCATAGAGCTGCTTCACCCAGCGCGGCAATGGCTTTTCCGATGGGGTGATGTCAGGTTGGTGAACTTTTTCCTCATCATCTGAAGATGATGCGTCCTCCTCCTTAAGGATAGGGATAGCTCTCGGGACAGGTTCATAGTGGACTACTTCTTCGCTTGATGATAAAGTGGAAGAACTTGCCTTCTCCTCCTCCACTATATGCGGCTCCTCCTTGAACACCACATCACGGCTCGCGATGATCTTCTTTGCCTCTTGGTCATATAATTTGTAAGCCTTCTGCTCATCACTATAACCCAAGAAGATACATTTTCTGCTTTTTGGTTGTAACTTGTTTCTCTTCTCATCTGGAACATGTGCATAACATTCACATCCAAAATTCTGAAATGTGAGACAGATGGTTTCTTACCAGTGTAAGCCTCATGAGGTGTTTTTCCCTTGAGAACCTTTGTATAGCTTCTATTTAGAATGTAGACTGCAGTATTAACAGCTTCAGCCCAAAAATGGTTAGGCAATCCCTTGCCCTTTAGCATGCATCTTGCCATCTCCACAATGGTGCAATTCCTGCGTTCCACAATACCGTTCTGCTGAGGTGTGTGAGGCGTCGTCAATTGACACTTGATCCCTTTGCTCTTGCAAAAGCCTTCAAACTCCTTTGAGTTGAACTTACCACCACCATCTGTTCTAAATTTCTTCACACTTTTCCCTGTTTCTTTCTCAACAAGTATTAGCCATTCTTTAAACTTACCAAAAGCTTGAGCCTTATCACAAAGGAAGTACACCCACATCTTCCTACTGTAGTCGTTGACAATCAACATAAAATAAGAAGATCCCCCCAAGGCCTGTGTAGGCATCTTACCACACAAGTCAGCATGCACCAACTCTAGAGGAGCATGTGCTCTATTCTTGCTTTCTTGTGGAAATGCCTTTCTTTGTTGCTTGCCCATCATACAAGCTTCACATGGTTCCTTCAATTCAGTTATTGTAGGTAAGTGAGCAACCATACCTTGCTTTTGCATCTCCTTCAATACTGCAAATCCGATGTGTCCAAACCTTTCATGCCAAAGCTTACTTGTGCCCACTCCAGCGGTGGCTGTAAGAGCACTTAGCTCATACAGGTTGTTCCTTCTTTCTCCTTTGCCAACAATTGTGCCAGCACTATCAATAATTTCTGCCCCTGTCTTCTTGAACCTCACTTCATGACCAAGATCAATTATGGCAGCAAACTGATAAGAGATTTCTCTTGATTTCGGGAAAAAACAACACATTTGAAAGCTTTTTTACTTCACCATTTGCAGCAACAAAAGAAATAGTACCTATGCCCGCAGCAGGACATTTAGCATCATTTCCAACCGTCACAGTGATGGATTCTTGTAGAGGCTGCATAGAACTGTATAGACCTTTCTTGTTGGTCATGTGACGGGAGGCCCCACTATCCAACACCCATGAGTCAGTGGTAGATTCTTCTTGCGCCGAGGAGCACACTTCCTCAATGGTCGCCATGAATAATTCCAACTCTGCTTCAGCCGTATTGGCTGTCTCTTTCCCTTTACTTTTAAGGGTACCATTCTTTTCATCTGCCTTCTTGACACGACAATCTGCAATTGCATGCCCTTTCTTCTTGCAGTAGAAGCACTCTCCTTGAAACTTCTTCTTGCCGCCCTTCTTCTTTTTGTCACCATCATTTTTGGTGGAGGAAACACCTTTGCCTTTTGCATTGGCAGAGAATGCAGCATCTCCATTGTTGCTTCCTTCTCGGTCTTTCAGCCTCAACTCCTCCTCCATTAATAATGCACAAAACTCCTCAAAAGTCAAAGCTTGAGGTCTCACCTGAGTATTAAGAGCAGTTACTAGTCCATCAAACTTTTGTGGACAGATCTGAAGACACCTCCGAGCTAGCTCTTCGCTAGTCTTTTGTATCCCAGCACCAGCCATCTGGTCGCGCAGATTCTTAATCCGAGTGATGAATGCTTCAACCGTCTCTCCTTTAGCAAACTTCTCCGCTGCTAGTTGATTCTCCAAGTTTTGAATCCTTGTTTGGTTTCGTGTTTCATACTGACTCATTAGCACATTCCAAGCCTCTGACGCTTTGGTTGTATACTGAATCAGAGTCAAAACACTGTCAGAACAGCTTGTAACTAAGGCACACAATGCATCTGCATTCCTTCGTTTCCAAGCTCGTAGAAGATTTGCATTCGGAGGAATCATCACACTAGGATTTGATGGGTCGGGGGTAGGCTGTGGTTGTGCGTCAGTCCCCAGCACAGTCTCCAGAAGCTCATAAGAATCAAGGATAGTTGTAATTTTGAACTTCCACAAGGTGTAGTTTGTACCATCTAACTTGCCTTCGCTGAAGGTTGGTGGACAAATCCTCAGTGTTTGAATAGCCGGTACAGCAACACCACCTCCTGCACCGCTTTCAGAAGTCGACATAGTTTCTCTTTGCTGTTGAAGCCTTTGCCTCTTGTACGCTCTCCGATCTCTAGAGCCCCCTGGGCTCTAATACCATGTAAAATATTACACGGCGCAGCGAACAGAATCTGAGAAAGAGATAGAGAGTACACAACAGATAAGAGGAGAATCAGTAAATTCTTTAACTCCAAACAACTGATACAAAGATGGCTCTGTCCACCCATGTGCTTCCAATGTGTGAAGCTTAGATGGTGATCTAGACAGAAAATAGGTGAAAAGCTTAAGGCTAGCTGGAATAACAACTCTGACTAGGTGAAAGATGAGTGTGAGATGGCTGCGAAGGGGTTTAGCTTTTATAGCTCGCGAAGGTTGTTAGGTCGGCCTGTTGACCGCCCGACCTACCATATGAGCCTCCACTAGTCGGCCAAGGAATATTCCAGGGAATATTCCCTTTACCATCGGGCCGGGGGCGCTGCCCTCGGACCCCCGCTAGGGGGGCCGCTGGCCCCCCTGGGACCCCCCAGCCAGGGGCTGCTTCCGCGCCCCCGGACCCCACAATAGGGGCCCCTTTTAACTCCCTTACCACGCAACTCAATGCAATGTGCCTTGAGTTGCTACCAACTAACCCAAAGATTAGACCCACAATGGTCACCTTTTTGCCATCCGGTCACATAGACCTCATCTGATATACAAGTCAGGACTCCACCAATGTCCAAGCTCTCACTTGGCTTCTCCTCATAATGGGGGCCTTACAACTTTGAGCACCATGGATCATTGGTAGCACCTAATGAGGGTGGGGCATTGATCATATCTAACAATTCATGCCTCTAGCTTGATAATGATTGGTCCAATAGAGCAAGGAGGACTACACCCCCTCATTGGTGGCTCTTCATTGAATGACTGCTCCAAAATGTTCATATTTCTTTGAAAATAAGGCTTGAGTCGCCATCCATTTACCCTTGTCTTGTAAACCTTCCCATCCATGTCACCTAGCTTATAGCTGCCATTTGGATATCTCCTTATGACCATGAATGGCCCTTCCCACTTGAACACAAGTTTAGCATCCTTTCTGTTATCAAAGCGGTTATCATAACGTAGCACAAGTGATCCTTCCCTTATGTGTTTGCTAGCCAGCTTCTTATTAAATATATTCCTCCTCTCTTCAGCCTGCATGGAATAGTGTTGGACTACTGCTTCTCTGTCTAACTCTAGCCTCTCTAGATCCACGATCCTTTCCTCTAACTTCTTATATTGATTCTTCTCTTGACTGGCTACTAAAACACGCAAACTAGCCAGTTCCACCTCTATAAGAAGCAAAGCCTCTTGGCCATAGAAGAGGTGAAATGGAGTATAGCCAAGTGAGGTTCTAAATGAAGTCCTGTAGGCCCAAAGGGGTGCATGTGTACTTGCTTGGTAATTATCTTACAAATCAGCCCATTCACTTTTTCGACCAAACCATTACACTGTGGGTAGTAGGGAGTAGAATGCCTGTCCTTGATTTTTAGCCTTTCCATTAGCTCCCCTACTAGGTTCGCCCTAAAACCAGGACCCCGATCAAAGATAATTTCCAGAGGTGTGCCAAACCTGCAACAAATATTTTCAAACACAAATTTTTCCACTTCTTGGGCTGTGATCCTACTAGTTGCTGAAGCCTCTGCCCACCTCCTCATGTAGTCCACACCCATTATGATGTATTCCTTGCCAGATTGAGTTTGTGGGAGTGGCCCTATTGCATCAATCCCCCATTTCTCAAATGGGACATATGTAGTTATGGGATTTTGTTCCTCATGCACTAGCTTCCTTGGTCCGGCCTTTTGGCAATCGTCACAAGTGCGGCACCAATGTTGCACATCTCGATGTAGACTAGGCCACACAAAACCGGCATGGAGAATCTTCATGTTGGTTATTTCTTGAGCAAAATGTCTGCCACAAACCCCTTCATGGCAGCTCTTAATCACATCGGTAATCTCCTTTGTTGTTGGCACCTTTCTAAGCACTGCATCCTTTCCTTTGCAATACAACACATCATTTATCAAGCGGTATTTAGTGGCCTTAGGAGCCAGCCACCTTTTCTCACTCTTACTCATATGTGTAGGTGCCTCACCATGCTCAAGAAAATAAAGCACATCTTGTAGTTGAAACTTACCCTGAAACAAGGGAAGCTTTACTGTAATGATGCCCACCATTACCTCTTTCAATTTTTCAGCTGCTAGAGTATCTGCGTCGCCATTTGTGCGCCTTGACACAAAATAGATTTGCGCTTTCTATAGCTTTCTCATGAGAGTTTTAGCTTCTCTCATTTTCACTGCTAAGTTATCATTTTTGCAAGTCCAGATTCCTGTCATTTGCTTAACAATTAGCATAGAATCCCCAAAAACATTAAGTCGAGTGACACCATGTGAAAGACACCACCTCAAACCTAAAAGCAAGGCTTGATATTCTACCTCATTATTAGAATGGACATCCTCCAAGCTGATACCTTCTCCATAAAGTTTGTCACCTTCGGGACTAAACACCACTATTCCTGCTGCCACTCTGTCTTTAATATGCTTGTAGGCCCCATCGTAGTAGAGGGCATGGGCATTCTCCACCCGTGGCGGCTCCTCAAAAGGAGGTGTCTCCTCTTTTACTTTTTCCTTCTCTTTTTCCTTCTTTTGATGGCATCTATGGGTCAACAAATCAGCTAGGCAAGCTGGAGTAGAATCCTCCACCTTGAAGGTGTAGTCAAACTCTTGGAGTTGTATCACCCACTTAGCGATTCTGGTTGAAACATCCATGTGCTGTAAGGCATAGGGAAAATGCTCTTCCATCATGATCACTGTGAATGGCCTAGGGAGAAGATAAGGACGAAACTTTCTTAAAGCAAACATTAGAGACAAAATCATCACCTCGATCATCTTGTACCCTCGTTCTGATGTTGTCATTGCTCTACTAGAAAAGTAAACCGATCTCATTAGGCCAATTTTAGCATCCTTTTGTATTAGTACTGCCCCTAGAGCATCTTTCCCAAAACTCGGATTGACAAAAAACTCCTGATCCCAACAAGGCTGTAAAATTATAGGAAGGGTGCTAAGAGCCTTCTTCACCTTGTGAAAGCACCTTTCACTTTTGTCACTCCACAGGAGCTCCTCAGAGTGGGTTAACTGCTGCAGTGGAAATATTAATTGGGAGAGGAGATGGATGAACCGCCCCATATATCGCACCTTCTAAATGAAAGAGGTTAGTTGCTTCACAGAAGATGGTGATGGCACTGGCAATAGGGCCTTAACTTTGTTTGGATCTGCTTCAATGCCCCTCTCACTTATGACATGCCCTAATAAAGTTACACTGCTTTCGCCAATGTGACACTTCTCATGGTTTAACTGCCCCCCCATTTGTGCGAGTCGGTTGAAAGCTTCATCCACCTTCCCTAGATGTAGAGCCTTAGAACTATAAATACAAAAATCGTCAATAAAGACCCTGATGGATTTCCCAAAATATGGCTGGAAGACATAATTCATGAATCATTGGAAGGTAGATGGGGCATTTGTTAATCCAAATGCATTACTTTGTAAGCAAAACAACCCCAAGGTGTAATGAATGTGGTCTTCTGTTGATCCTCCTCAGCTATTTGGATCTGGAAATAACCTGAATACCCATCACAAACAGTGCATCTCTCATGCCCGGCCACCTCGTTGAGTATTTCATCTTGAAAGGGAAGAGTAAAGTGATCTCTCTTTGTTGGAGCATTTAGCGGCTTGTAATCCACACAAATCCTCCATTTTCCATTCTTCTTGGGTATCACCATCACAGGTGAAACCCACACTGAGTCCCCTATTGGATAGATGAAGCCTGCCTTCAAAAGTCGTTGCACCTCAGTGAGTAGAGTGTTTTGTTGAACTACTCCCAATCGTCGTAGTCGCTGCACCACTGGCCGTGCTCCCTCTTTTAGATTAATGTGATGTTGTATTGTTGTCACACCTGTGATGTGTTCATAATAAAAAATAAAAAGTGCAGAGTGTTTTATCACCACTTCCATGTAGGCTGCCTTCTCCTCAACTGATAGATCCTTAGCCAACATTTTTTCTAACCCCTCCTTCTCGACCTTTGGAAGCTGCTGCGGAATTTCACTACTAGAAGGTCCTTTTAATGTAATCCCCATCACTTCTAGAGAGATTTCTTCCTCCTCATTAGAAGACTCTCCTCTGTCATAGATGACCAACCCTTGCTGGAACTCCATTCATCAGCGGTGGTCTCTAACACAAGATCCTCCTGTCAGCCCTCCTTCATATTGTAGATAGTGCTCTTCCATTTTTTCTGTAGCCCCTTTTGTGGCCTTAGCTCTAAAGCCCCTGTCTCCCAATCTTTTCTGGCTTTCATTCCCATTAGCCATGGTCGCCCAAGAATGAGCGGATAGCCGTCCCCCTTCACTGGCATCACATACATGTCAAGCTCCAATTGCACTCCACACACCTTTACCTTGACTTTCTTTATAACTCCCAAACAATTTACTACTACATTGTTAGCCATTTTGGCCCCAAATTTAGTAGTTCCATTTACCTCTAATCCCAAATGATGCATCAACTTTTCCGTCATGACACAAATCTCTGCACCTCCATCCACATATGTCTTTGACACTCTCTGCCCATTGATTTCGGCTTCCACTAGAGGCACAATATCTTTCATCTTTCTAGTATGGATTGCATTCACATGTCTATTCTTCATGGATCTAATGCTTACCATATTTGACCATTGTTGTCGCACTGTTGGAGATAGATGTAGTAATTGTGGCCATGAAATTTTTCGCCCTTGATTCCTCACATCAGCAAGCAAGTCATAAGCTCTAGTACCTTTACCCAGGGAAAAATCATCTGGCTTAATGTGTCGGCGTGAGCGAGCCCTCCTCTTTTTACTGTTGCGTGTCTTTGCAGCCATTGATGACTCTACCTCCTCTTCCATATTTTCAACCTCCTTTGGTGGTGTAGGCTCCATTCTCTCAATTCTACGGGCTTTCTTCATCGCCATTGCTTCAACCTCTACTACTTTGGCCTTCCGTTTGACATCACTCTCATCTAAACTAATTATCCTAACATCATGATTCTCTAGCAATTGGACAGGCAAGGGCGGCACCTCTGCAAGTGGTCGAGGATGCTGGAGAACTTGAACCAGTGGTGGAGGCCCTAGATTCAGTGGAACAAACATTTCCCTAGGTGGTGTCACTTGTTGTCCCCTCCTTCTTGGTTGGAACCCATTTCCTGAAAAACGCCTAGGATGAGGGCAAAAGTACATACCATGGCCAGTCTCCCCACAATTATAGCAAACATACTCTCTTTCTTGTCTCCTTAGACCTCGATTGCCTTCATTTATGAGGGGAGAGGGTCGTACTCCTTGCACCAAATTTAACAAAAGGATTTCAAGTTGATTAGTAATGAGTTGTAGGAGCTCTTGCTGTGGTATCTCTGGTTCAGGTGGAGCCTCTACTATTTCTCTAGGCCTTGGCATGGTTGGTAAAGCTTGCATGGGCTCAACTCCCCCCTTCAACTGGGCTTGATACTTCAATTTTCTATCTTTCTCCCTGGCATAAGTGACTGATTCTTCATAGGATGTGGGAAACTTTCCTTTGACCTTCTCCCTTAGTAGAGGATGAAGTCCGGCTAGAAAATAATCTTTCTTAAGGCAATCAGGTACTCTTTCTCCCTCGGCTAAGGAGGTTGTCCATTTATCCCACAATTTTATAAACATGCCTTCATATGCTTGGTACTCCCCTGGTAAGTTTTGGCAAAGATCTAAGAGTTGTCTCCAAATATCTTCAGGTGGCTCTGTATCTTGGTACTTGTGCATGAATGCGGTCTTGAGATCCTCCCAATTACCTCTTGTAGCCTCCGAGAGAGCTTGATACCACACTCGAGCATCACCCTTTAGAACTAAAGGGAAGGCCCGTACTTTGGTTGCTTCATCATCCCGGCCTGTGACTAGGAATGCCATTTCTAAGTCATCCAAAAAGTTTAGAGCTTTCTCCCCTTTGTGCCCAAAAAAACTTGGAAATGCCCATTTGCCTTAGTAGAGTACGAATATGAACACGTCTAGACTTAAGTTGTATTTTATGAGGGGAAGGATGAATGGGTTCACAGATGCATTGATTTCAGCAAGACGTCTAGGCCCCAGTATGCTTCTAATAATGCCTTGGAATCTAAGCTTTGTGCTGGCTACAATATGCACAGTTTGCATAGCAAGTGGACGGATAGGTCCATACAACTCGTGGTGATTCATGAGAAACTATTATAATAAGATAAAGACATGTACATTGAAGGATGCATTGTAGTCTAACATTGGGAAGATTATAGGTTCTGGTGATACAAGAATCTCCCTTAATCTTTCAGCCCCAAAGTATATGACAAGACACTGCTTGAAGAAAATCTTCCTACTGATGCATACATTAACTCGGATGTTTTGTACAGAGTGGAAGGTGTAGAAATTTGGGCCATTATTATTATTCATGAGTGGAGACTACTTAAGGGAGTAGAGGGAATGCACTTTCTTGAATTATGAAGGATTTTCCCCAGAGTGTTTCTTTCTAGAATCCACCAACTTTGCTATACAGAGAATTTGCTCACCAGTGATTGTTATTGCCTTAGTGTGTCCATCCTCGACGATATATATTTCATAAGGTGTGATGGCCACCTTTTCAACCACACCCAACCTTCGAGCTAACAACAGTTGAAGGTAGTCTTCATACTTTGCACTTCTACAAAACTCCACACCGTTTATGCATAGTTGTCCTCCTTTGATATGGATTAGGCGAGAGAGAGAGAGGGATTTGATGATTTGGAGACGAGGACCTCTCAGAAGGGCCTTCACTTTGTTTGCAAAACACTCACCACAATTATGAGAACCTAGCAATTGATGGCAACATGATTTTTTCTGTTGTCAGAGAATGGAATTTCTAAGGTGAGCACCTTTTACCCGCATATATGCCATCATCTGATAGGCATACTTCCTTTCTTGGGCTTCCTTGGGAGACCATTGTGGGAGTCGTGGAATTTGACCAGCTTCAAAAAAATTTGGTGAAGGCATTGGAGAAGTGCCACTTGGGGCACTTGTTGTAGAGGATACACCACCATGTGTTGTATCATCGCACATGAGGTAGAGAATTGTGGTTGAGAATGTCCTCAGCGGGGGCACCAAAAATGAGGGCCGAAATGATGAATGGGTTGCGCCTCTTACCCATCCAACCTCCAATCCTCACTAAGAGAACTAAAGAGGGGCACCATCTAGCCAAGGGGAGGATGGGCTAGGACATCCTTTTTCTGAAAGAGAATCAAGAGAACCAAGACACAAATTTACAAGAGAGAATATATGTACTAGACACCATATTAGAATATGAGAGAGAGATGAGAGGAGAGGAAGATAATAGGAGAAGAGATAGAGGAAGCTTTCCATTATGCTACATGGAATGAGAAGATGAGAAGAGAGGGAGATAATAGGAGAAGAGGTAGAGGAAGCTTTCCATTATGCTACATAATAAAAGAACTCACTCATAGCTCACCTCAAAGAGATGGGGGTATTCTAGAGTGCTCTCATGGGCTTGTCATTGTCCCTCCTCCTCCTCTTCATTCTCCATGGGTTCTTTATATAGCCTCCATGAGGGATTAGATTAAGCTAATCTTCTTGATTAACATAATCTTAGATGATGTATGGCATCTTTGAAAATATGGAGAATAGTGGATGGGACAAGTCTCCACCTTGGTCATCATGCAAGAAGCCAAGGGTGGTGGTAGGCAAAATAGAGAAATGGAGCTAGATTACAAGATGTGGGTGCCCAAAGCACATTATTATAATATATTTACAAGAAGGATAGAGAGAAAAGTTGGTGTGGTGAAAGAGAGAAGCACATTGCATATAGCCAACAGTTTGCGCCTTTGTAACTTCAAATCCGTGAAGAATCTGAAAAAAGTTTCTTCTACAACTTTGTAGACCAGGTCGAAACCGATCAGGCAGCACTGGAATTTTCTTGAAATTTGCTTTTTCTTGGGAGTTATTGAGATTATAAAAAACGGCTTCCAAAAGCTGCTTTGACTTTAGTCCCCCATATATATATAAATACATATAAGCATGTGATAGAAGGGGTCCATACTTGTAAGCTTTTATGTAAGATCCAAATGACACCATGATGTGGATATTGACTTGTGTGCTAGGGTGAGGTGTCCTCTAATGATGGTGATAGATTCCAAATCTTAGTGATGCAGACGGAGCCTATGTGTAGTTGGAGGCTAGTCCTTTGAAAAATCTATGCACTTACTCAACTCCTAGGTGTAATCCATTTTCATCTTCACTAAGATAACCATCCCTTTTACCCTTTACGTCGACATGCCTCCTAAGAACTTGTTCCCCCCATTTGCTAGAGTTATCATAATCGAGAAGCAATATAGCATACCTAGTGCTTGAAGAGTAAACCCAAAGTGATATGGTAAGCTCTTGATAGGGGCTTTGGCCAAATTTTGTGGTAATAATCCGGGTTGTAAAAAACCCGGATCAGCGGTTGGTTAGGTGGTAAAGTGCCTGGGATAAGATCAATTGTGTGATCTTCCTGGCGCTTAGGAGGTAACTCTCCTTGGAGTGAATCACTAAAAAAATCTTCATATTGTTTAACAAAATCATATCTGGCTTGATCAATTAAAGAGAGGGGTTCTTTTAAAGTCTGAAACTTAGAAGCATTAGTTGGTATTGTGTGTTCATTAGAGGCATCAAATGCCCTTGAATCTTTAGCTTCTTTTGACTCTCTCACAAAAATCATGTACGCAGAAATAGCTTTCTTCATTTCTTTAGAAATACTAACATGACTAACCATTGTCACATGCCAATCTTCAGCATCAGCAATGCATACTAGGTTCTGACCCTTGAATTGAAATGCAACGGTCTTCTTAACAAAACTGGGAAGAGGTCTAATCTTGTAATGCCAAGGCATGCCTAAGATAACATCACAGTTACCAATGGGTGCAAGTAGAAAAGATTCTTGGTCGCGGTGATCCCTAATTCTAAGATTCAACTTCCCTTGGATAGGAGTAGAATTGGTTGTAAGTCCTTCAAATGCCAAACCTGATCCAATTGATGTTCCCAATCAATCCAGTGGAATTTGTAGCCTTTCAATAGTATCCATCGACACAAAATTATCTATGGAACCTAGATCAAAGTGTATCAAAACTCATTGATTGTTGAGGGTCCCCCAACCCTTTAAGAGTTGTCTTTTCTTCTCATTTGAATGAGTGTTAGCTTGCACATCCAGAATAGAATTTAAGGATGGCGAAGGAGGATCTTTAACCACATTTTCTTCCTTCCTTTTGTGAGGACAACTAGGCTTCATATGCCCTAACTCACCACAAAGAAAGTGCCTTCCTTCCTCTTTGTACTTTTGTATCTCAGAGGGTGAGAGATACTTGTGCTTCTTCTTGTTGCCCTCTAGCTTTGAATATTGGTCATGGGTAAAGGTAGGTCTTTTTTTATTAGTCCTATCTCTTGGTTGCTCATAGAGCTGCTCTTGTCTAGCTCTATAAGAACCCATCTCCAACTTTCAAGATGTACCAAGTGTATGCAAACTTTCAACTATGATGGCAGACTCCATCATGTGAGATAAGGTTTCATGTGGCTACACCTTCATGGTTCTATGTAAATGATGGAGTAGGCCAACTTCAAACTTCATTTTCTTCTCTTCATCGTTGATCTCCATGAAAGGAGTAACTTTGAGAAGAGTAGACCAAAACTTGTCCACATAACTAGTGACCTTCTCATGCTCTTTCTGGCCTAGCCAATCCCACTTCTTCTTGACATCATTCTCAAAATTAGGAGGCAAGAACTGAGCATAAAACTTCTTCTTGAACTTTTTCCAAGCCTTCCTTCCCTCCAAAATGAGAGTCAACCACCAATTGCTAGGGGTGTCTTTCAAGTGCATGCCTACATGCCTTAGCTTGGACTTTTCTAAGAAATTACCATTTAAAAAAAGTAATTTCAAATTTCATAACAAAGGCTAACGCCTTAGCAAGATCTCTCTTACCGGAGTAAGAGTCAAACTTCATGTCCTTATCACCAGACTTGAAAGTCTTAGTCTTCTTAAGCTTGCTCCTCTTATGGTCCCTCTTTGTCTGTTTGCAGATTGTACGAGACTTAGAACCAAGAGAGTAGGAACTAGAAGTTGATGAGGATGAGAAGGAACTTGAGTAATCAGGGGAGTATCTGGTTGCTAAGGGAGATGACTCCATCCTTATCCGCCTCACTCAAGGTGAGGTCTTTTTACTCTTCTTGACCCGAGAGTCCTTCTTCCTTCTAGGAAGCTTCTCAACAATTGGATGCTTTGCACCTTCACCATCAATTGGTGCAATGGTGTTTATTCCAGTATCACCGTTTTTGGAGGATTTGGTCCTTCATAAGTAGCTTCTTCCCTTGCCCTTAAGCTATCAATTAATTGACGTACTTTGATAATTTCCAACAAGCTACAATACTCTGTCAATTGAGCTTGTAATTTCTCACTTGTAGGCACTTCATCAGTTGCCATCTTTACCTTCTTCTTGCAAGGATCGCCTTTACTTTGAGAAAAGAAAAGAGACATGCTCTAATACCACTGTTATAGGATCTAAGACACACGCTTGGCTTTCTTATATACTTAAAATATATATGGCAAATATTATGCTGGCACAGAGGGAGAATAGATGAGAGCAAAAAAGAAATATATATAGAGAGAGAGAGAGGTAGAGAAATTGGCAACACACTAGGGACTGGAAGATGGACCAATCCCCCCCCCCTTGTGGAGTTATATTATTGACAAGGAGCATGCTCCTCCGTTACACATAAGCCAGTTCTTACTTGTAGATCTTGGAAACAGGATCACGGTTCCTTGCACAGTATACAACCGGCTAACACTTGCAAGACTTGGAAGTTGGCACCTTTTGATCCTTCTTGAGTCTCCTTCTCTCCTACACAATATGTGTAGGGCTCTCCTCTTGGCACTTGATTTCAGCAAAGCTTCCGCAACACTTGCACCTTCTCTTCTCCTCTTGGATGCATGCAAAATGATGCTTCCTTTATACTCTCACACCCAAGGAAAGCTCCTCTTTTATAGGCTTTCAAGAGCTTCTCTTCTTGGAGAGAGACTTGAGTTGATCTTCATGCAAGATGTGGTTGTTCCAGGACCTACTCTAGAGCACTAATTTCAATATATCTCTCTGTGCATTGTTCGGATGAAAAAACATCCAACACAAAAGTTGTAGATCTTGTTGTTTTCGATAACCCTCATGGCCCATTTTTAGAGATCGTCTTTCTATCGCGAGATATTTTAAAAATGGATTCACCATGTCTTTTTTTAAAAGAACAGCTTCTCAAATTGTACTCTTAACTTGTGGTCCATGCAACCACCTTAAGGAGAGTTCATTAAATTGCCTTGGGCCTCAACCTTAAGATTGACTTCCACACAAAAGCTTGTGTCTTTTTAGACCTTAGAAAGAGAAAATCACTTCTCTCCTCACTTCCAGAGGATCACATCTCTTATCTTTCTTAGTGAGAGAATTATCTCTCTTGTCTTTCTTAATGAAAGAAAAGACCTTAAACCTTAACTTGTAAGGGAGAGGATAACCCTAAATGAATGCAATGCTCATTACACACAAGTAAACGTTCCCAGGCATCCCCAGATGCACACATAAATGCATATACACAATGCTAATTCACTTCCTCTTCTTAGAACTTAATCCATCTTCATTTATGTGTAACTCCTTGGTTCTTGTGTACACTCTTACACTTGGCAAATACTTCTTTTCCCCTTCATAACTTGTACTGCATGTACCAAATATCCCCATCACAGTGCTCTGATCACCCCATTAAGTGATGCACTAGGAATATTAGTCTCTAAATAGTCTCATGGCCATGCTAGATTATCATCAACACTTAAAGAAAAGTGAGTCATTAATTTATTGACATGAATTTATTAAAAAGAGAACGTGTAATAAGCAATCAATTTAGTGACAATAAGAATGATGGGAAGGTAACAAAGCTTAGAGAAATTACCTAATTCAGCTAAATTGACTAGGTAAGATATGCCTCTTAGCCATTATTGGATAGTTCCACAATAGTAAGATTAAGAAATACCACCATCAAGGATACTAAAAATATGAACCGCTTATAAAGGAGTCTAATGAAATTGTTAGATTTCTCACAATGGTGGGATTATGAGCAATTGGCAGCAAGTTGAACTTGTCTAAAAAACTCATCCGAGCCACTATAATCCCATGAGCCCTGAAATAAGAAATTAAGCTTTCATGTTAGGGTGGTTGGAATTATAACTCTAGACATCAAGAATGAGTCAATTATCCCCTCCAAGTCAGACTGACTACAATAGAGAGGTTAGTGCCAACACTCTCCTAGATCAAGGTCATAACTTCAATACTCTATTGCTTTCAGGATCAAGTTGGTCAACCACAGCTTTCAAGTTCAAGGTTCTCAATCAGATTTTGTGTCAATGGACATAAAGCTCAATCCTTATGGTGGTAAATCCTACCCCTTGCTAGTGGAATGTGAGTTAATGGTAACATTAGAAACTAAGAGCATTCCCTTACTCTTTTATGCATATTCTCCCAAACTATAAATATGTATGGAAAGAGATTCTCATGGGTCATCCTATCAAGTATCAAATCGTGTAGTATTGAGTTTGTTGAAAATTAAATATACCTAAACTTCTCGAGGCCTAAGCAATCTCTTCCTTTGATTCAATGGAACTCCCAAAGGGAAAAGGAAGGAGAATAACATGACCCTACCACTAATGTCTTCAACTTCAAGGGGAGTCAAAATTTGCTAAAGGAACTATTTGATGCATAGGCTAGATGGGGACAATATTTTAGCAAGTCAAAATAAGAAAAACACAATAGAAATATGGCCAATTATTAGTGCAAGCCAAAAGACCACTTGAAGGTAGCACTAGTCAAATTGCAACCCTACACAACTACCAAATCCAAGCATAAAAGTCCAATAAGGTGGAAGAGAAACCATTGATAGTCACACACATTGCTACAATGGCTAACAAAAGTCCTCAAAATCCAAGGCTATTCCCAAAGTAATTACCTATTGCAACTTCCTTAATGCACCCAAATAACTAGAACCCATGAAACTGCTCAATTGAAGGATGAACCCTTTCTCAAGAAATAATGAAATAATATGATGGCAAAACCCACTCCTTTCAAGCCCATTATAGTCTCCTAAGAATCTAAATCCAATAAGACTAGGCGATGTACAAATAAAAGGAACTACCTATCATGCTCTCAAAGTAGGAATAATCTTTGCAACAAGCATAGCCCAACTCAAAGGACAACCCCACCACTGCTGCACACCCAGAGATCTCGGATCCATGACAGCAACAACCCCTAATTGGTACTTGTACCACACCAGAATGAGGAAAGAAATCTATCATATCCAAAGAAACCACCCCATCCAACTCCATGCATGTTGCATTGCCAATCGTTAATCTATTCGATAGTCAAGAGTCGATAAAAAGGCTAGGTTGCATAAAAATATTGACAAATAACTAGAGGAAAAGGCCAAAGACCAACATCAAATGAGCACAACCAAACCCTTGCTACTAGTCAAGCCATACAAGGAGATTGATCTACCACATGGTAGAAGAATTGGTAGAAAACACAAAGCTCATGGTAACAAATTGCTCCACCCAACTTGACACAATGTTTGGAACATTGGCATAGGTGTATCAAATGATAAATATGGATATTGCAGATGGGTATATGCTCAAAGTCATGTTCTATTGGCATACCATGTAAAAAGACCACAAACACATCTTCTTGAAAAACATCATGATCCAGAACAAAATTTTAAGAACCCTAATAAAAAGGGATGCAAAAGCACTTTAACTCCTTCCATCCTACATGTAGGTGATGAGAATCAAGGAGGAGTTTAAAATCAATGAGCTTAAGCAAAAAGTGATGTTAAATAGTCCTTTCTGAGAGAGTGCTATACCAATAGGATTACCTATACCAAAAGTCATCTCATGTTGAATATCAACCAACAATAAGCAATCAAATCCCTTCAATATGACCCCACATATTGTGACTATCACTTTGCTATGATTCTTGAACAAAACTTAAACTCTTTGATAGAGCTTCAACATCATCTACTACTCAACAAGGCTCTACATGAAAAATAACCACATGTAGCTAGTTGCTTTGAAGCAACTTGTATCTAATATGATTTCATATTTATGTGTATTAGCATCTCATCCATTTCTCCTAGATCCCCTAAGTAGAACTTCAACATAATCCTAATTTCTATGACTAGCAGATGCCCAAAACTTAGATGTACTAAGAACTTGTACATAAATAAAAAGACATTCAATTCATTGTACAAATAACCCATAAATAACTCCCAAATAGTGTACACACTAAGAGTAGCAAACTCAACTCTACCAAGTCCTACAATGCTAGGAAGCATTGTGCATCTTTGTGATGGGGGAAGGCAACTAGTACTATTAGTATTGATCTAAGATAAAACACACAATCTTATTAGCACTCAAAGTTTGTATACATTCTATTTAGTTTAATATTATATACTCTTCAAAAAATGAATAACTTTTTACATTTTTGTAGATGGAAAGGAAAGGTTCATTCTTCGAATCTACCAAACAAAAATTCAAAAAAAACTTATGGTCTTCAGTATCAAATAGCAAAAGCAATTTGAAATTAACCCTCAACTCTAACGCTTAAGAGACTTAAGTGTTGTACTCATAAAAAAACTTGACACAATAATTGAGAGCAATTGGCAAATATTCTAGTAGACCAATGTGGCCTAAAGCTATATATATATATATGGGTACTATGCAAGACATTTGTGGACATCCTCTATCACACGCTCATCGAAAGTTATCAAACATATTCAAAAAATCATACCATTTAGATTCTACTGGAGATAGTCTTATGATACTATGCTATAACTAGAACTAGTAGAACATGTGTTAGGAACTAGGCAAAAGGGGGAGAAATATGACAAGAATAGAAAAGCCAAAAATGTCTTAGTTTCTAATGTGCCTACCTAACAAATACCAATAGCATGCTTTTAATAACCCATTAAGAAGTAATCAAGACTATTGTGGTCTAGAACTCATTAGAATAATCAGACATTCATAATCTTGAGCTGCTCTAGTCTATCTTGAAAGAAAAGCTATGCCTCAACCCCACAAGGATCAATATGGAAACGAGAACCTAATTTAAATGCTAAAGTCTCTTGCTAGTAATCTAGCATCAGCTTCTAAGGTGATTATATCGCTATCATCCCTCAAGCCAAAGTGAACCATTGCCGCACTTGGTTCAAAGAGAGCGACAAATGAGGGAAGCGATGTGCATCAACCCCTCTACCCGTAAATTTTCAACTCCAGCCCCCTAAAATGGCACTAGTTAGGTTCTAATGATGACATGCTAAGATAGCCAATGGTCAACTCTTCCTAGACTTGCCTTTTCTAATACTTGAATTGTGATGAAAGCCTCTTGGAAAACCCAGAGCACCTTATCTTTGGCAAGTCCCGTTGTATAACTTATCCACGTTTTAACTTAAGATTTTTCTTTAAGAATTATACTTTCTATACATGTTGGAGTGAGAAAACCATATTTTATTCATATTATTTTCGTTAGCCAAAGGCACTATATCATGATGAGGGTTCTATTATGAATATTTATACATGAAAATCCGATATAGTAATTGTAGAGGGGCAAAACCGCCAGGACCCACGGACCGCCTATTGTTCAAGTGTTTCAAGTGAGCACTAATGGCTACCTCTCACATAGCCGACCTCCTATCCCTCTCTACGAGTGTAGTGAGCTTACCTTGATGCCCGAGTGAGTTGCTTCCCCCCTCAAGCACTCCAATAGCTCTACGATTTGTGATGCAAGCTCAAGCATCCTCAAGCCTCTTCCTCCAAGCTCCATCCTCCATAGCCATGCGCGAGACAAGAGAAGGGAAAAGAAGAAGAAGGGAGGAGATGGTGGAGAGCTTCACCTCCAAGATCCCTCACTCTCACACACTCACTCACTCATACTCCCTCCCTCAAGCATTCACAAGCTAGCAAGAGAAGAGAAGAAGAGAAGAAGAGAAGAAGAGAAGAAGAAGAAGAGTCCACTTTTCCACACACCAAAGAATGAGCTCTCATTCACTTTTTGAACTTTATATACAAAACCATCTTTCCCTTGGGCGGTCATCCCCTTTTTACATGGCCATGGCCATAGCCTAGGCCCTTTTTTCCATTGTTCTCCTATCTTCCTAGCTTCTTTCTACCATTGTCACAGCGCGTAGGGTTGAAGGTCACCACAAGTGTTTGGCAAGAGAAGAATGTATGGGGATTCAAGAGCTTAGACTCCTAAGATGGTAGAGATAAGAGAAGGGTTGAAGGTTTCAAGCCAAGTTCTTGAAGATAAGAGACAGCAGGGTGAAGGTAGATTCAGGGAAAGGAGTAGACGGAAGAGAAGGGGCCCGAAGAAATTGAAGACGTAGAAGAATACTCAAAAAAAAATTTGGAAAATGTAGAAGAATACTAACAGAGATTAAGCCTATCAATTTCTTTCAGCATTATGAGAAGATATAACTCTCAAAGACAAAAAAGTGTATAAAATAATACATTCCTCTATGTTGCTCAGATCGCCAATCTAATGCTTCCATTGGCTCCGAAAGGGGGGTAAATTACTAGCACACCTGGCCAAATTCTGCCAAATCACTCCTTCATCTCCCCCTTCGAAGTGTTGTTCACTACCTAAAAACAACAATCACATGTCGCTCGATTTCGTCAATCTATCTTTTTACATAAAATCCTCTCAAATTGGCTGAAAGCTACATGTTTTCTTTTACATGTCATCCTAATCTAGAAGTTATCTATAGTTTTATAGATTTTACAATAGATAATATCTAGAATATCAAAAATTGGCTAAAAACTTGTCCAAAAAAATCTAATATTTTGAACGATGGACACTAACACTAATGTCTAAAGTGGCATTGGCTCTCTAAATCTAAAAGGAAGCTTCACTTTAGATTTTTTTTACATGGTTTGTGCATAGCGGTATGATACCGCTCATCCACCTTTACAATTTACACGGGTGAGAGCCCGTGCACCTGCTCTTAAAATAAATCATGGTGTGCATTGCTCTCTTTTACAAAAGTATTAACTTGCACTTTTCTTGTGCACCTCTCTCCTTGATTTAGGACTTTTTTACACTTTTTGTGTTCACCTTGTTCGTTTGAGGGTTAACATTACCCCCCTCCTAGTTGAGTGCCAGTCCCATGGCACTTGCGTGGTGAGTCAGACAGTGTTGCTAGGGTAGCCATGTGTCTTTTTTAGTTTGTATACAAGCCGTGTTGGGAGGTGTGTTGGAGGGATTTATGAAACTAGAAAGCCCTTAAGTTGGGAATGAGCCCTAGTGTTGGAGGGATTTATGGACCTGTTGGAGGGATTTATGGAGCTGAAAGGCCCTTGCATTGGATATGATTCCTGGTGTTGGAGGGATTTATGGAATTGAAAGGCCCTTGAGGTTGCAATGAGCCCTGGTCTTGGAGGGATTTATGGACCTATTGGAGGGATTTATGGAACTGAAAGGCTCTTGAGTTTGGAATGAGCCCTGGTCTTGGAGGGATTTATGGACTGGAAAGGCCCTTGTACGAGCCCTGGTAGAAGGTTTGTTGGAGGGATTTATGCCTTTAAAATTGAATATAAAGTTGGATGGATCCCTATGTGGAGAGGCTCTAGTGGACGAAACCGGCTTTGAAATTGAAGATAAAGTTGGACAAATCCATTGTTTGCCCCTCCATGTGGTTGCCTTCTCCAGCACGGTTTTAAATGAGCTTCTTTATTCCCTTTTTGACTTGGGTTGTTGCATCCAGTCCCTTGCTTTATTGTGCCTGCATGGTGACATGTCGCATAAGATGGGGAGTACATTGCATGGATAATGGGATCCCTGGAGTTGGTGATGGGAGACTTTGTTTGTTCTTGGAAAGAAAAGAAGGTGCACTACCTGGGGGTTATGTCTACATAACATGGAGTGCGTGGTGCCAGTGCTTGTGGGACTGGGAGATGGGTACAACCTTGGACAAGCCCTCGGTGTTGCCCACACTTGAGGACCCAGTTTGTGTATAGGGGAGGTTTGATGCATGGGGCGTAGGGTGATAGGTCTAGTGTTACCTCCCTCAGTGTGTCCTACACTTGATGTGCCCTAAGCATGAAGTGAGGGATCAAAATAAGGCTAAGGGGTTAGGGAGAGAGACAGCCAACCAAGGCCATCAGACTCACCTAACTTGAGAACCCCTAGGTGCAATGAATGTGATCGATGTGCAGCTTGCGATGTCTCTTTTTTTTTTTAATTAACCCAAGTTACATAGTCGTGACAGAAGTCAGTCTTCATCATCGAAGTGAGGTGGAGAAGGGGGCTCAATAGATTTATTAAGGAATCAGAGGCTTTGGAGATACCCTTTGAGTTTTAGGCAGACTTGACGGGTGGTGGTGAAGAGGAATGGATGATTGCAATGGGTGAAGTGGCTATCATTCATGTCCTCTAGAAGAGCTAAGCAAAATGAAGGCAATAAAGCATTCGCATCATTAGTCGAGCCATCACGCAACTATCTATAGCATTAGAATCAAAATGGAGTACTAGGAGGCTACGCTCCTATGGGGTGGGGTCTTGCCTAAGGAATATTCTAAGCAATTTAAGGTAATTACAAGTGGTAATAAAGGAGGGGTCGGGGCATGAAGAGAATTCGTTAGTGAATTGGATTAGGTTATCATACAAGTTCTTTGATGTGAAGACGAGGGCATCTTCATATATAGTACAATGAGGATTATAGATTATAGGAAAGTCATAGCGGCCATGGATATTGGAGTCAAAATCCACTCCCACCCTTTGAGGGTAGGGCATAAAGGTTGGGTTATTCCGCTTGAAGGGTTGAGTGTTGCAAAGGCCATCCAAGTGTCCACATTGGTATCATAGACCCTTCTTCTCCAAGTAGGTTGGCATTCATAGCCAGGCATATACCTTGGTACTTCAAAAAAATTATTTTGCCAAAATTCCAAATCTTCAGTGGCCCAAAATGTGGGGTTCTGCGCTCTCTCCTCCAGCCATTTCTGCCCAATCTTGCCTCTTATGTTAATCACCTCTTCCACCACCTTGATGGGTAAAAACCTATGTAGGGTGGCAGAGAATTGGAAGTTAAGGTCAAAGGGGCTCTTGATCATTTCTTGCCTCTCCCAGATTACAAGGCTAGTATGGAAGCTTGTTGGGGTCCATACATGGTGGGATAGGTGCCTAGGGTGCCCTCACTCCCTTGGCATTCCATTTTCTCCTTGTCTCCTCCACCTTTTGTTTCCTTCTTTCCCTCAGTGCCACCTTTCTTGCGGAGGTGTCTGCATTTTGCTGCTCTCCAAGCCGTGGGAAAGGAGGCGGTGGGACCATCTCCTCTTTATGTGATCCCATTCCAAAGTTCTCATCCATTTCTCTCTCCTAGCTTGGCCCCTATTGTTCTTCTTCAATGAACCCGAGTGTGTCCACTTCCTGCAAAGTTAGGCCTGCCAATAGGAGATAATGGCATTGCTCTTCTAGGCTTGGGCCAACTCCACTAGGTTGTGGTGGCATCTGTAGTCCTGCTTTCAATGCTCTACAAGACAATCCCATTTTCTTTTTTATTGCTTCTGTGGACTCTCCTTCCTCTACTTGAGTGACATCTAATAGGGTATCTAGGAAGGCGTGTTGCTGGGTTTGGAAGCTCGCTTGGGCACCTATCGCTCTACTTTCAGCAAGTATCTTTTCTTTTTCAGTTTGAGCAAGATGACATGCCAAGGATTTGACTCTTTTCTTGTTCTAGATAGCCCATTATTCTACCCTCTTGTTCATCTCTTCCAAGCCCTCACCTTGCCTTTGTGACATGGCCACTATCAACAGTTCCTACCTTTTCCATTTTTGTACAAGTTCCTCTTTTTCTTCTGTTAGGCGCTCAATCTCCTTTTCTTGTGTTGCTTGTTCCTCCTTTTGTCTTTGCATTCCATTCTCTACTTCTTCTTTCACTTTTTTTCATTTTTCTTGCTCTTGTGCTCTCTTTGCTTCCAGCACAATGAGCTCTTCCATGCTCTCTTGGAGTTTTCTCATTTGTGTTTTGAGCTCTGCCTGATGTAGAACCAGGATTTTGTATTCCCTTTGCATTGTGACCAGCTCCTGGTTCTCTTCCTCTAGTCTTTTTCACCACTGTTCTTCGTTGTCTTCCTTGGCCCTTAGCTCTGCTTTCAGCGCATGCTTTTTGTTGCAAGGCCACTTGGCGGGTCTTTTCTAGTAGCTGGGAGGCATTTTCCATTTCCCTTTTTATTTCTAGCTTCACTAGTGCTACTCTCTTCTCCTCCTTTGCCCTTTCCAACTGAGTATAAAGCTCCCTAACATGCTCGTCCTGCTCAGTGTGCTACGGCTCTATGGTGGTAGTATCTATTCTTGGTCGCTTCGGCCCCTGTTGAGATTCGGCATCTGCAGGCTGCTAGTCTTTTCACTCGTCATTGGGGTTCCCGCACTAGAGGTGGGCATTGGGGTATGTGTCTTTTCAACCAAGAACTGCACCCATGCCATGAGGTTTCTAGCGTCCGCTATGGTTGGGGTGCCTAGCGTTGCTGTGATGATTGCAGTATTGGGCAAGAGGGTAGACAGGGTCAGGTGGAGTGCGACCTTGCCCTTTCCTTCTGGGATGGGTAGAGGTAAGTCTTTTGACGCTTGGGCACTGGTACTCGGCATGTCCTGCTTAGGCAGGCTCATTGTTGCTAGTTCCTCCTGCCTGCACTGTTGTTCTATGGACATGTGCACAACTTGTGCCGATTCCTCCTCTTCTTTCCTGTCAAGAATCGCGTGGTGGGGGGACTTGCTCAAGATGCTGCGCCGGACACACACAGAATGCACAAGGAGAAGCTCACTCAAGAGACAAGAAGAGAGATGGAGGCCAAAACGTTTTCTTGCTGATTTCTTCTTCTTCTTCCACACACTTTACAATGTACACAAAGTATAGATAAGATACAACATAAAGGAAAGTGGCCTACTAAGTCAAACAATGCATAACCGACTACACTAGTCGTCTAGCGCTATAACTATGCCAGCTATAAATAGGTGTAACAACCTGAATATAATAAGTAATGAGTCAGTGGCCATGTGTGAGTCATAATGACCACCGACATGCCAAGTGTAGACGTGTGGACCCATCTAACGAGGTGGTCCATCATCAATGTCCGCATGTGTTGAGCTTGTCATCTCAACACTCCCCCTCAAGCTCAACTGCATCTCTGTGACTCCAAGTAAGCTTCGAAACTTTTGAAGCTTCTCTGTACCCAATGCCTTTGTGAAGATGTCAACTATCTGATCCTGTATGTTGACATACACTAAGTCAATCTCACCTGCTAGTACCTTCTCTCTCACAAAGTAGTAGTGTACCTCAATATGTTTTGTCCTAGCATGGAACACAGGGTTCTTAGCTAACTGTATATTGCTCATGTTGTCACAATAAATGACAACTAGACCTTCCATCTGCACATCCAAATCAGCCATTAACTTTTGTAGCCATACTACCTCACATGCTGCAACAACAGCACCTCTATACTCAGCCTCTGTACTTAACAAAGCAACTGTAGATTGCTTTCTGCTGCTCCAAGCAACTGCTACACTACCAAGAGAGAACATGTATCCGCTGGTAGATCTTCTATCAGACATACTACCAGCCCAATCTGCATCTGTGTATCCAAACACATGTACATCTGTACGTGCCTTATAGAAAAGTCCATAATGTAATGTGGACTTCACATATCTCAATATGCATCTGACTACATCCAAATGTGGCTTTATAGGTACTTGCATAAACTGACTCACAAGACCAACAGTGTAGCTCAAGTCTAGCCTTGTTATGGTCATGTAGATCAAACTCCCCGCTATCCTTCTAAACATAGTAGGGTCTTCTATCTCATCCCCAACATCAGCACTCAACTTTACATTCTACTCCAACGGAACTGAAAGTGGTTTGCATGCTGTCATACCATACTTGGACAACATATCCAAGCCATACTATCTTTGGGATAGCTATATACCATCATCACATCTGATCACCTCAATGCCACGGAAGTACCTTAGCTCACCTAAATCCTTCATCTCAAACTTCTTCTTCAAAAAATCCTTGACTTCAGCAATCCCACTATCACTATCACCTGTAATAATCAAGTCATCCACATAGATGACTATGATGACCAAACCTGCATCTCCCTTTCTCACATAAAGTGAGTGATCAGCATCAGAAACATAAAAGTCAATATTGACAAGATATTCTCTGATCTTGTCAAAACATGCTTTAGGTGCTTGCTTGAGCCCATAGAGCACCTTGTTCAACCTGCACACATACGTGGGATGCTCTAAATCTTCATAAATTGTTGCCTAATCCATATACACTTCTTCCTACAAATCACCATGCAAGAAGGCATTCTTCACATCCATTTGCTGCAACCTCCAATCTTTGGCTGCTACCAAAGCAATCACACATCTGACAGTTGCCATCCTAGCAAATGGACTGAAGGTTTCATCATAATCTATGCCATATGTCTGGGCATAACCTTTTGCAACCAGCCTAGCTTTGTACCTACTAATAGAACCATCTGCATTGTGCTTAATCTTATAAACCCACTTACATCCAATAGTTTTCTTGCCCTCCGGCAATGATACTAGATTCCAAGTCTTATTGGCCTCTAATGCAGCCTTCTCCTCATCCATTACTGCATCCCAATGAGTATGACCAACAGCATCCTCAAAACAAGTGGGCTCAAGATCCTCAACTAGTTTCACCATATAAGCATAATGGTGAGCTGCAAAACCTTCAAAACCAAATCTTTTAACAGGGTATCTGACCCTACTAGATCTGCGTACCACCAGATCACTCAATGGAGCCTTTACATTATTATGAGCTCTCTGTACACCTAGTGTCTTGACAAAAGGAATACCAATCTCATCATCTAAGCTCTCTAAGCCACTGGAGTCTCCATCAAGAACTGCATCAATGCCATCTGACACTTTATTATTTCCTTTGTCTTTACCTGTAGTGCTACTAGATGCACCTGAAGATGTAGAGGTACTCCTTAGTCTCCCAGACCAAGGACTACTAGATGATGTCTCTGGTCCACTAAGAGTCCGTGATTCTTGCTACATCCTACACATGAGTGTCATGATCATCATCATCATCCAGTGCATCACCACTAGATGCATACCAACTGCTCATTTCATCAAAGATGACATCCCTGCTCACTCTAAACTTACATGTGACAGGGTTATAACAGCGATACCCTTTCTGCTCTAAAGAGTATCCAATAAAGACACACTTTTCAGCCTTTGGATCCAGTTTCTTCTGCAACTCATCTGGCACATGAACATACGCAATGCAGCCAAACACTTTCAAGTGTGAAACATCAGGCTTCTTACCTGTAAAACATTCTTCGAGGGTCATACCATGAACTGCAACTATGGGGGTTCTATTCATAATATAAACAGTAGTATGAACAGTCTTAGACCAGAAATGCTTAGGCATATTCTTTTCAGCCATCAAGGTGCGTGCAACTTCTGCAATATGCATGTTTTTCCTTTCTGCGACCCCATTTTGTTGTGGGGTATACCTGTATGTGAACTATCTCTTTATCCCATGAGACCTCAGAAAATCACTGAACTCACTCGAGAGGTACTCTCCCCCTCCATCTAACCTCAAGCACTTTACTTTCAAGCGTGTTTCTCTTTCAATTGCAGCCTTGAAAGTTCTAAAGTGCTCAAATGCTTCACTCTTTTCCTTCATAAAATATACCCACAACTTTCTAGAACAATCATCAATGAATGTGACAAAGTATGAACTACCTCCAAGAGATATATTTTGTGTAGGCCCCCAAATGTCTGTATGCACAACATCAAGGATATTTCTTCTTACATCTCTGTCATGTGAAAAGGGTTGTCTTGCTTGCTTACTAAACTGACATGCTTCGCATACCTTATGAAATTTTGCAACTCTAAATGTAGGCAAATCTGTAACCAACCCTTTGGACTGCATTAATTTCAGCCTTTGTACATTTGCATGTCCAATGCATTTGTGCCAAATTTCAATGTCTGCAACAAAACCTTTTTCTTTAGCATACATAGCAACATTCATAGTAGGAATTCCAGCATCAAGAGTAAACATACATCCAACTCTACTTCCCTTTGCAACTAACCTGCACTTGTCATTGAAGTCTTCTACAAAGCAGCCCTTTGCATTAAATCTGACTTGCAGCCCTTGCTCTACCATTTGACCGACTGACACAAAGTTCTTTGTAATAGATGGCACATGTAATACATCTGAAAGACTCTTTGTCTTACCATCATGCAAGGACAAGGGAACTTTTCCAATGTGTGAAATTGGGTGGCATGAATCATCACCCATCTGCACATAACCTGCATTCTACAAATCCTGCATCTCTCCAAACCATTCTACATGGCTAGTCATATGATTGGATGCACCTGAATCAACATACCAAACATCATCATGTGTTCCCTTTTTTGTAACAGCATTCAGCATATGCTGCATAACAAATAGACATTCATTTTTATCTTCATTGTGTCCTGAAGACGATGCATAGTTTCCTTGCTGCAACTTACCACTGTGGATATCATCTTTCTTAGCATAACATTGGGCTGTGATATGACTTGTTTTCCCACAGTAGTGGCACACAATACTAGAGTTGTTAGAACCTCTGTTCTGCCATCCACCTCTTCCTCTAAAGCTCCCCCTGTCTCTAAAGTTACCACAACCTCCTGAAACCTGCATATCGCCAAATTGTTGATTCAATCTGTTTTGTTGGTTGTCACTACCACGTCATGTACCACAAGCTCTTGAAGAGAACCTGCCACGTCCCCCTCCTGAACTGGAGTAGAAAGCTTGGACCTGTTCACCACTTTTTTCAGATGTCTCACTCTGCATATTGATCTCTTCAGTGATCATAAGAGAGACCAACTCATCGAAATCTGAAAATGGCTTTCTAACATATACGGAAGTTACAAAAGACTTCCAAGCCTTTTCATTGTTAAGTCCACCCAAGGTAGATAACACCAAATCATCATCATCGGGCATTGCATCAATCGCTACCAAGGCATCTGCAATGCTCCTTACCTTCAATGCATACTCATTGATAGACATCTTCCCTTTCTTCAATGTATTCAACTCTTGCTTGAGTTGAATCTTTCATGCCTTTGTATTTATAGAAAACATACTTTCAAGTATGGTCCAAGCTGCATATGAATTCTCTGCATTTCTAATGTGTCCCAACATATTATTGTCAATTACTGCACACAACCAATACATGATCTTTTTATCTTTTGCATTTCATTCCTTCCGTTCCTTTGTTTCTTCTACAGTTGGAGGATCACTCACCTCCAGCTCCTTTTCTTCACCTGAAACAAACTCATAGAGGCCTTTTCCAATAAGGAAGTTCGTGACATGGAACGGAACTTCCATGAAGGATAGTTGTTCTTGTCGAGCTTCTCAATGATGGGGCTTCTAGTGTTCTCTGCCATTATCATAAAATTAATACCAAACAACAAGAAAATCTTCTGCAACCCTCGACCTGTAGTGTATAGCAATACACCAGACAACCTTTTTCACTATCTGCTCAACAATACATCCAATATGCAACCAGTTTGCAGATAAACCTTGTGTTTACTCGCTAGTAAACACCTTTGAACTTACAGATCTGAAATATGTAACCTGCGCACCCACTTTCGGTCAATACAGTCGAAGTCATAGTGTAGCCTGAAACTGTTGTCTGCAACCTTGTGGCTCTAAAACAGGGCCTGAAACGGCCTCAGATGCCCAATATAACTGCGGGACATCCCTAAAGGACTAATCTGCAGAATATACAGTGCTCTTCGTGCACACCAAATCTCACTGCAATCTGAGATTTTTGCTTGACCTTGCTTCCAGTGCCTCCATAGGCATTATCCAAGAGAGAGAGTGGAAGAATGGGAGAGCTTCTTACCCGTGGCTTGCTTGCTCAAACCTTGCTTCTTCTCCTTTTCTTCAGCCTTCGAAATCAGCCTCTCTTAGTGGCGCGGCTCTGATATCATATCAAGAATCATGTGGTGGGGGGACTTGCTCAAGATGCTGCGTCGAACACACATAGAATGCACAAGGAGAAGCTCACTCAAGAGACAAGAAGAGAGATGGAGGCCAAAACGTTTTCTTGCTGATTTCTTCTTCTTCTTCCACACACTTTACAGTGTACACAAAGTATAGATAAGATACAACATAAAGGAAAGTGGCCTACTAAGTCAAACAATGCATAACTGACTACACTAGTCGACTGGCGCTATAAGTATGCCAGCTGTAAATAGGTGTAACAACCTAAATATAATAAGTAATGAGTCAGTGGCCATGTGTGAGTCATAATGACCACCGACGTGCCAAATGTAGATGTGTGGATCCATCTAACCAGGCGGTCCATCATCAATGTCCGCATGTGTTGAGCTTGTCGTCTCAACATTTCCTTCTCAACTCCTCCTCTTGGTCAGCAGCTTTTCTCGGCCTCTCTTCCTTGGCTCTTTTTGACTCAACCTTGGCTTTTAGTAGGTCTGCTTCCTCTTTTTTCTTCTTCTCTTCCTCCTACTTCTTCTTTGTCGTCTTCTTTTTAGGTGTCTTTGCCTTCCTCTTGCTAGATTGAGCTTCTTGCTCTCCCTCTTCTTCACTAACCATCCTCTCACTTGATTATTCTTCATCATGACGAGGAGGTGACCTCTCAGGCATTTCATCTGATTCCTCTTCTTCGTCTTGTGCCTCTTTTATTGCCTCTCAAATAAGGGCAAGACTCCTCCATAGCCTATGAATGAGGCCTTGGCTGAGGGCTTCTTCCTGTCGATTCCCTTTGATGTTGGGGATTCTCCACCTGTCGCGGTCTGCTTCCAAGGGCTAGTGTCCTAGCTGATTGATCGATAGTTTTCCTGACGTAGCCCTTCCAATCCACTTCATGCAATGAATGAGCCGCCATGCTCTCTAGCATGGGCACACTGATCCTATGCATGAGTACATTGTATCTTAGGCTAGAGAAGAGGGAGTGGATCACCTTGGCTTGTAGCCTAACCTCTGCATTGGGAATGTCCTGGATACTTATACCATCTTTCATTAAGACACTTTCCCTCCTCATCCTGAGCATGCCATAGACATCTCTTTTATGCCTCTTCTCCACTTTTGGTTCCAACCCCAATGCCTTTTCCACTAAGGCCTTACTGAGCGGGACCTGCACCTGCTTGATTCCTTCTTTGCTTGCCAAGGACACTATCGCACTCTCCTTATCGAGGTCATATGTCCTCAAGAATTCCACACACTTAGTGTGGTCAGGCTCTTGTGAACTTTTTGATATATGTGGCGAGGTTGCACTAAGCCATGATCCTCTTGATGGCTTCCTCACTAGTCACTACCCCTTTGATTTTATGGATGTTCCTAAACCTAAGCTGGTTGTACACCTGATTCTCAAGGGAGATTCCGCACTTCACTCTTTTCTCTTCCATGAAGGGTGTCAAGATTGTGGGAGAGAAGGAAGGAGTCTCACTTGTAGCTTTCTTGCTTGCACAATGGGGGAATACACACACAGGTGGAGGTAGAAAACAGTTTTTCTTGTCTTAGTTGTGTAAGCCAAAAGAACTCTAGTACAAAGAAATAGAAGAACCCTATATATGGGTCTCAAACCAAAATCAACTAACTAAGGTGGCATACTAACTGAGCCACGAACTAGAGTAGATAAGGATAGCTGTTATCTAGCTATTATTCATGGGTGGTGTACCAACCGCATCTGCACCTAACAAGTCGGTGACATAAATGCACAACGGTCACCCTGGCATATCACGAGTGGAGCTCGATATCTCAATACTCCCCCTCGAGCTCAATCCAAATTCTTGCATACCAAGCAGGTATCTAAACTTACGCAGCTTCTCTGTGCCCAATGCCTTAATGAATATGTCAGCTACCTAAGCCTCTGTGCTGACATAAACTAGATCAATAAGACCTATTAAAACCCTCTCCTTCACATAGTGATAATGCACCTCAATGTGCTTTGTTCTAGCATGATAGACTAGGTTATTTGCCAAGTGTATACTACTCATGTTGCCACAATAAATGACAACTGGCCCATCTGTAGGCTGATGCATATCATAAAGTAGCTTATGCAAACAAGCTACCTCACATGCAGCCATTGCTGTACCCCTGTACTCGGCCTCTATGCTCGACAAGGCAACTGTAGGATGTTTCTTGCTGCTCCAAGTGACTGCAGCACACCCAAAAGAGAACACATATCCACTGGTAGATCGTCTATCAGAAATACTACCAGCCTAATCAGCATCAATGTATCCACGCAACTGTATCTGAACCCCAGTCTCATAAAATAGTCCATACTGCAATGTGGACTTCACATACCTGAGTATGCGTCTAGCCGCATCCAAATGCAGTTTCCTTAGAGCCTGCATAAACTGACTTACCAATCCAATAGCATAGCTCAAATCTGGCCTGGTAATAGTCATATAAATCAAACTTCCTACTATGCGTCTGTACATAGTAGGGTCTTCTAGAAGCTCACCTACATCTGCGCTCAGCTTTACATTCTGCTCCAAAGGAACTGAAATAAGCTTACAGCCTGTCATCCCATATTTGGACAACATGTCCAATCCATACTGCCTCTGCAAGAGTCATATCCCACTTGGTGATCTAATCACCTCAATGCCCAAGAAATAATGCAACTCTCCCAAATCCTTCATCTCAAACTTCTGCTTCAATAGCATTTTCACATGAATGATATATTCATCACTATCACCTGTCATAATCAAATCATCAACATAAATGACAAGTAGCATAATACATTTCTTTATTTTTCTCACATAAAGTGAGAAATCTGCCTTGGAAATCTGAAAGCCAATAATGACAAGATACTGTCCTATCTTGTCAGACCATGCTCTAGGTGCTTGCTTCAAGCTATACAAGGCTTTCTTCAACCTGCAAATAAACTCAGGATGAACAACATGCACATAACCTGGTGGCTGCTCCATATAGACCTCTTCTTGCAAATCACCATGCAAGAAGGCATTCTTTACATCCATCTGATGTAAAGACCATCCCTTTGATGCAGCCATAGCAATGACTGCTCTTACAGTTACCATCCTTGCAATCGGACTGAATGTTTCTTCATAATCAATGCCATATGTTTGTGCATACCCCTTGACTACTAATCTTGCCTTGTATATATTCACAGAACCATCTGCATTGTGTTTCACCTTATAAACCCACTTACAACCAATTGCATTCTTATCTTTAGGCAAAGGTACCAATTCCCATGTAGCATTTGCTTCCAACGCATCCATTTCTTCATCCATGGCTTTCTTCCATTTTTCTTTTCCCATGGCTTACTCAAAAGAAGTGGGTTCTGGTTCCTGTATCACTTTGACCATATAGGCATAGTGAATGGCTGTAAATCCATCATATTTCAGTCTATCCACAAGATACCTAGCTCTGGTAGACCTGCGCAAAGTAGATTCACTCCCATGTGCTCTTAAAACATCCCTGGCCTTACTTACTCCAAGTGTAACAATAGAAGGAATACCCAAGTCATCATCAATGCTCTGTTCTGAGCCACTGGATTCACCATCCACATAAGAGTGACCTGCATTCACATCAAACATGGGCTGATCTACCTTCTCTTTTCCTTTTCGTGAAACCTGCATACCACTATCTGCATTGTTTTGAGGAGATTCTCCTGATCTCAATCTGCCTGACCATGGCGAAGAATGTAAACCGCTGCTAGAGGACCCTCCAGGTCCACTAATATTTTGTGACTGTTGCTGTGAATTCTGTGTAGCATTACCATTTTGTGCATCTACATCATCAATCACATTTACTGGTTTATACCAGCTACTCATCTCATCAAAAACAACATATCTGCTCACTGTAAACTTATGAGTAGAAGGGTTATAGCATCTATACCCTTTCTGCTTGTGCAGAGAGTAACCAATAAAGATGCACTTCTCAGCTTTTGGATCCAACTTGGATCTCAACTCATCTAGCACATGAACATAGGCAATGCAACCAAAAATCTTCAAATGAGAAATATCTGGTTTCCTACCAGTATACCTCTCCTCTAGAGTCATCCCATCTATTGCTGCAGTGGGAGTCATGTTCATTATGTAGACTGCTATAGCAATTGCTTCAGCCCAGTAAAAATTTGGCAAGTCTTTTTCGTTGAGCATGGCACGAGATACCTCTCCAATATGCCTGTTTTTCCTTTCTACAATTCCATTTTATTGTGGGTATGACTGCATGAATATTACTGCTTTATGCCATGCTCCTGCAGGAACCTTGCAAACTCATTTGAGAGATACTCTCCCCCTCCATCTGACCTTAGGCATTTTATTTACATGCCTGTTTCTTTTTCAACCATAGCTTTAAGAGTTTTGAAATGCCCAAACACTTCACTTTTATTTTTCATAAAATACACCCAAACTTTTCTGCTATAGTCATCAATAAAAGTGACAAAATAATGATAGCCTCTAATAGATGCAGCTTTAGTAGTCCACACATCAGAGTGGATTAATTCCAATGGCTTCTTACTCTCTTGAATATGTCTAGGAAATGGTTTCCTTACCTGTTTTCCAAATTGACAAGCTTCACATACCTTATGCATTTCTGCAACCTTGAATTTAGGCAATCCTGTAATAATATTTTGGGCTTGCATTGATTTAAGTCGTTGTACATTAACATGACCAATGCGTTTATGCCAGATATCAATATCTGCAACTACACCGGTCCCATGTGCAAACATTGCTGCACTCAATTCAGCCATGTCTGCATCCAACGTAAATATTCTGCCTTTCTTCTTTCCTTTTGCTATCAAGCGACCTTTATTTTTCATATCCTCAACAAAGCATCCATGAGAATTAAATCTGACCTGCAAGCCCTTCTCAACCATTTGACCAACTGAAACCAGGTTCTTGGTGACATTCGGGACATGAAATACATCCGACAGGTATTTCTTTTTACCAACCTGCATAGACAAAGGAATTTTTCCAATCTGCACAATAGGATGTGCAGTATCATCACTACTCTCCACAAATCCTGATTTTTCCATTTTTCTTGCATCCTGCATCCATTCTGCATGACCTCTCATGTGGTGTGATGCACCTGAGTCAACATACCACACATCGTTGCTTTCTTCTGCACTTGTCACAGAATTGGTCATGTGCTGCACTATAAACAACTGCTCATTTCTGTCATCACCCTATCTACTAGAAGATGCATAATTTCCTTGTTGCAATTTTCAATTCATGATGTCATTCTGCTTTTTATAGCAGTCTTTAGCCATATGACCCATTTTACCACAGTAGTAGCATTCAACATTGTTGTTTGCATTTTGGCCTCTTTGCCATCCACCACGACCTCTTTGGCTCCCCCTCCCTCTAGAGTTACCACATCCTCCTCCATAGGACTGGTTTTCTTGAGTTTGCTGCATATTCTGATTTCTACCATGGCCTCCAGATCGGCCTCCTCTACCTCTGCCTCTAGCTCTTCCAACATTTGAGTAGAAGACAACTTCTTTTGAATTTCCTCCTGAAGAAGATGCACCACCATTTCTCTGCTCCTCAAAAATTAGAAGAGCAATCAACTCCTCAAAATCAGGAAATCTTTCACGGATGAAAATGGATGTTCGGAACTATGCATAATCCTTTCCTAGACCATTCAAAGTCACAGAAACTAAATCATCATCTTCCACTAGCGACCCAATGGAAGTAGTGCATCTGCAATCTTCTTCATCTTTATGTGGTAGTCATTGATGCTCATAATTTCTCTTTGCACATTGTGCAACTCTTGCTTGAGCTGCATTTTCCTGGCTTGCATATTTGTGCTATACATTTTTGACAGAGTATCCCATGCCTCCTTTGGCATACTTGCATCCTGAATATGCACAATCATAGAGTCTGAAATACTGATAGACTGCCCCAGTACATAACTTTTCTGGCTCTCTCATGCCATCCTTTAAATGCCTGCATTTACTATTGATTGGGAACATCAGGAAGAACTGGTTCTTCTTCATTTCCTGCAACGAATTCCCAATATCCCTTTGCCATAAGGAAATTCGTCATTCTAAACTTCCATGCTTGGAAGTTGTTCTTGTCAAGCTTTTCAGTGACAATCTGTGAAAGAGAATCAGACGCCATTACAGAACACTATAAAAAATTATGTCACTGCAAAAAACACAGCTTGAGCCTCACAAGGGCAAATCTGCAAAACTGACGAAAGTGGTATTCGACCACACAACCACTTCTAGTGACGATTTTGCATCAACAGGCAACAAGGATGATTCTGTAACTCCCAATTTCTCTGCGCACAGGCATACGATGCAATTTCTACAGTAACTTTTCACCGACCTGTAGAATAGTGGTCGTACGGCAAAAACAGGGCCTTTTCCTGAGTGGGTGCGGAAAACTTCTACCTCCAAAACAGGCCCTGAAATGGCCTCGAATCAAAAAAATAGGGCAACTAGGGGCTAAATCCCTCTCCCGCAGCATATACTGCCCTCTTGCTACACCACGAAGGGCGTCTCAATCTGAGACAATGCACTCTTGCACTTTCCGGCTGTGCTACCTACAGAGACTTGCTCCCAAACTCGAAAAATGAAAGCAACACCGGTCCTCTTACCAGAATGCCGCGAACTTGGTTTGCTTTCTTGAGCTCCTTACCACGAATCAGGCTCTGATACCATGTTAAGATTGTGGGAGAGAAGGAAGGAGTCTCACTTGTAGCTTTCTTGCTTGCACAATGGGGGAATACACACACAGGTGGAGGCAGAAAACAGTCTTTCTCTTCTTAGTTGTGTAAGCCAAAAGAACTCTAGTACAAAGAAATAGAGGAACCCTATATATGGGTCTCAAACCAAACTCAACTAACTAAGGTGGCATACTAACTGAGCCACGAACTAGAGTAGATAAGGATAGCTATCATCTAGCTATTATTAATGGGCGATGTACCAACCGCATCTGCACCTAACAAGTCGGTGACATAAATGCACAACGATCACCCTGGCATATCACGAGTGGAGCTCGATATCTCAACAAAGGGTAGGTGATGGGCTCGGTCTTGCTGCAGCATCTTCAGCTCTTGTCATAAGCCATGGCTTGCCATTAATGCTTTTCCAAATAGTCACTTGCTGAAAGAAAAGACTCCATGCTTGGCAGATTAAATTATTTTTAGTACAAAATTAGATTTTTTCCTCCAAGCAGTCTAAGTCTATTTCTTTCCAATTTTATTGTCAATTTCTCAATCGCAAGTTGCTTTGTCCTACTATTGAGGTCCCCCATGTTGTCAATTTCTTAACTACAAGTTGCTTCATCCTACTGTTAAGGTCCCCCTTGTGTGCTTTTCCTTTACTGTTCTCCTTATGTATTTGGTTTGATTCACCATGCCCCCCCTTTTTTGAATTGAGAAGAATCCTTCCTAGGATTAAATATTTAGCGGATGAAGGGCTTGCAACACATAATTTTAGTGTTTTACCATCACATGAGCCAAGCATAGAAATTAGGGTTGTATTCTAAAGTAGCATAGCTATCCATGTCTAAAGGTCAAATGCCTACATGCATAATGTAAGTGAGGACATCAAGCAAGAAGTCAGTAGACTCCACTCCTCCTCAGTGAGGATGTGATCTAAATAAGGATGTCCCTTAATGTGTTCTTCCAGGGGTCCGTTACAAATGGTAGTTAACACCCTATAGGAAGTTGGAGTGGCATAGGTTGGGTCGTATTCAAATGCCTTGATTGTACATTTTTGTTCAACATTGGTCATTATTTGGCATCCCTCTAGTTCCCATTGTGATTGTAGAGTGTACCCCTTCCGCAAAAAGGAGGAGTTGTTGTCAGCAAGCTGTTGCAACTTCTCGATTTTCTGGTTTGTTGCCATGATTGTGTACTTGTGTTAAGAGTGGAAAAAGATTGAATTTTTGACTTATTTTTGTTGTTTTTGAGGATTGAATGATTGATTTTTGATGGATTGAGAGTATTTTGGATGATATTGATTATATTTTGGAAGTTCATGATGATTCTCAATGGAGATATGAGGTTTTGTGATGTTCTGTTGAGGTTCTGATTGGTTCTGTATACCTTCTATATAGCTTCTGTTTTGTTCTAATTATCTTCTGTATGAAGCATGGATTGATGATTGATAAAGATTGAGATCTTTTGAAAGTTTATTGAATAGTTTTTTATAGTATGGAATGATTTGAGTATGAGTTATGAGGTTCTGATGACCTTCTGTAACCTTTTGTAGACTGTAGAGCCTCTGTCTCTACTCTGTCTCTGTACTTAACTGTACTGTAACTGTTCTATAGACCTTCTGTATTATAAGTGTTCTGTAGAATGTATGTGTGAATTTGGAAAAGTTTTCTAACCTTTGGAAAATATGAATCTAAGTTCAAAAGAGATAAAACAAGTGGAAGAAGCAGCTGTTGAAGACTGAAGAGAAGACTAAGTGACAATGACAGTAGTGAGCTGTGAAAAGACACTATAGTGGCTCTGGTGACTCTTCATATCAGACATACCTCTTGGGAGGTGCATCCACGACCTAAGAAGGATTATTGAGAGTTATTATGAGATTTTTGTAGTGAGGATATGATGTACTATTGATAGAGAGAGAGAGAGAGAGCCAGAGATAGTCAATTTTATCAAAACAGTATGTGAGAGATTGAGAGAGAGAACTATGAAGACATTGAAGATGAATAATATGTGATTGATTTCCATCCAAAGATGGTGTATTCTTTTGTGTTCTTTTTTCTATTGATGGATTCTATGAAGATGTTGAAGATTATGGTTGATTCTATCAAATCCGTGGGAGATCTCTACTATGATGTTGTATGAAGGATTGTTGTTTTCTTTGTTTTGATAATCAAAAGAATGAAATAAAAGCTTGTTGATGTTACAAGATAGATTTTCTTGCAAGATAATTCTCTTTTCCTTGGTGTTCCTTTTGGGTCTCCATATTTTTGGTGCGCAGTCGGGGAAACTTGCCATCAACAAGCACCAAAAGAGGCTGAAAATGAAGAAAATGGCATTGCCAAGAAGAGGAGAATTCAATGGATGTTTGTAAAGTTCCTTCTTCCACTAAAGAGTTGTAATTTCTCATTATCAAAGCCACTTTCCACAAGAATTTCATCCCACAATGGCGGAAACATATCACCATCATGATGCATGCTCTATGCAGTGGACAGTTTCCTCTTCCTATTGAAGCAGCAAAAACTTGCATCTTGGTGGCAAACTGTTTGGGAACAAACTGAAGAGCAGAAACAGAGAGAATGACCATCCATGGAAGATTTGGCATTCATTGAGAAGTTTCCAGACATCATCCAATGGGAGATTGTGAAGAAGCTTCAGGAGCCTTGGTCTGTAGAGGTTCACGAAGACAAGAAGGAAAAGAGTTGGAATTTGTTCGTGGATGCTCAACAACAAGATACATGGGATGCTTGGTGCACTGACAATCTTCTATTTGTCCAATTAGCAACCCACTGGAAGTTGGTAGACAGAGTGTTTTTCACAACATACACTGTTGAAACCCTCAGAAGCTGGCATTATTATAATGATGCAACAACGATCCTAAGAAGAATGAGTTTTGATACTTTCAGAACAGAATATATTCCCTTTTGTAGTGTTTTGAAAGCTGAATTCAGAGATGTTGAGAAGAAGGAAATAGAGGAGATGTTGGCCAAAGAATCCATCAAAGACTGAAGCCCTCTCTAATACTATCATGTTGAGTCCAGACCAACTGGTTGAAGCCAACCCCCTGATGAATGATGCAATAAAGAGGCAAGCGTTAGAACGAGTCCAGAGGTAAGTGAGAAGAGAGAAGGCAAAAATCAAAGCTAAGAATGAGCTTGCAGCAGAAGCCTCCTTTGATGCCCTAAAAGCACTCTTTACAGAAGTCCCCATGGTGACTCAAGGTCGTCGTCCTGGAAATATTGATGATAGGCTAGCCAATGTAGTCCCATTGCCAATTTTTAAGGGAGAGTACAATGAAGACCCTAATCTTCATGTAGCAGAATTCGTGATAACATGTTTGGCTAACAATGCCAGAACCCCTGAGCATTGGTTAGCAATATTCCCCACCACTTTCAAGGTCGCAGCGTTTCCGTGGTATGAGAGACAAGCAACATGAACTTTTGGCACATGGGACGACCTGAAGTTGGCCTTCCTCACTAAATTCAAGCTTGAAGGTTTTGAAAAGCGGATGCGAGAGGAGTTCATGAACCTAAGTCAGTCCTCTGGAGAAAGAGTAGAAGCTTATGTCTCGCGAATGGAATCCATCCTAAAGAGATGAACTAACCATCATTTGGATGAAGAAATCCAGAAAGGAGTGTTTCTCAGGGGCCTACAACTAGAAGTTCGCAAGTTCGTGGAATTGAGAAGACCAGTCAATCTGCAAGCTGTAGTGGAAGGTGCAAGATTGTATGACGAAGTTGAAGCAAGACTGTCAATGACCCCAGGAAGAGGAGTCTTACCTCCTCCCATGCCTGGAATGGTAAACCCACCAAATGCAGTCCAAGGGACAGTTCCCTACCCCTATCCCCAGATGCAAATAGTGCCACAATATAATGCACCTAATCCAGTGTGGTCACCGTAGACGACAGTGCCTCAAATGATGGTTCAACCACAACAATAGTGGCCTCAACCAATTCCTCCAATGGTGACTCAACAACAGTGGAATCTTACCGACTGGAATCAACAACCCCAAGTCTCAACACGAGCTCTGAATCAGAGCCAGAACAGAGGATCTTCTGGATTGACCCAACCAGTGTATGCAGTAATTACAGAAGCTTCCCAAAATCCTACAACAAGTACTTCAGGAGGTGAAACTCTAAAGGACTACTTATCCAACTCAGTTGCAAGTATCAAGAAAGAGCTTCTGGATGTGATTACAGAGCAGCTACAGATGCTGAAGGCGAATAGCGCCAATATATCCACTCCTACGGGAGCTAGAAGAGATGTGATGTGCTCTAATACATGGTGTGGAAAGTGTCATCAAGTGGGACATTTAGCCACAGAATGTACCCGAAAACCAACTATTCCTGGAGTCTTTTGTTCCTACTGTTTGCGGAAGAACCATACAGAGGATATTTGCTCTCTGAAAGAGATGCATGAACAAAGATAGAAGGATGAAAATACAAGATTCAACTTGCTAGAATCCAAAATGACAACACCGGATATTGGACCAAAGCCTAGGAAATTTGGTCCTAATTTTGGTCCAAGGAGGTTTCCCTCTCAAAGTTACAAATGACGAAAGTCTGGCGGTGGTCAGAGATTAGAGGTGGAATGTTACAGGTGTGGAGAAAAGGGACATATCTCCCCAAATTGTCCAAACCCTAGACGATCTGTGGATTATAAACCCTTGTGCAGTCGATGCAAAGGAGAAGGCCACACTGCAAAGGACTATCCTAATCCAACCCCTGTAAAGGCCAATGCCACTGATAGCCAACAAAAGGTACAAGAGTCTGCCTCCAATTTGGTAGAGTTGGAAGTTGCTGCTGTTACGTGCACCAATAAGAAGGAACTAGTGGTTCAAAATGAAAATAACTCACCTTCCAAGACTGTGCAGTTCAACCTACCTATAGAGGGACAGAGCAGTATAGAACAGAACAGTACAATACGGAGCACTGTAGTGCCATAGAGAGCTACAGAGACAGGACCAAAGGCCCAAGAGATAGAAGATACAGAAGCACTTCGAGAGACAGAAGAAGTGCCGATGCTGCAATATTAGAAGAAAAAGGGAAGATGAAAATGGGTGTAGCCCAATTCTCCAACAGGCTAGAAAAGCCTGTGGATCCTATCAAAGATTATGACTTGATCAAAGACCTAGACACTTTTAAACCAAACTTAACATTCCGACAGTTCTGATGTTGTCTCCTAGCTGCCGAAAGAGATTCAAAAGCATCTTGACAAGAAGACGTGGACTAAGGATTGCTCCTTCAACAGCGACCAAGACCAAAAAGGCCCCGGAGCCTGTAAAGGAAGTAGATGTGGCTAATGCCTTCCTAGATCCTAGAACCCCATAGATTAGTGTATAGATAGAAGGATGCTTTATTTCAGATGCATTGACTGATGGAGCCTCATCAGTAAACATAATGATAGATGTCACAATGAAGGATTTAGGGTTGCAAGGAATTCAACCTACACAGTGGCTTATCAGATTAGCAGACCAAAGTAGAGTCAAACCATTGGGCATCCTCCATACGTAAAAACAACCCTTGTAGGAAGAGACTATTGGCTAACATACTTGGTGGTCAAACCAAATTCTTATGGGACCTCATACCCTCTGCTGTTGGGAAGACCTTGGCTTTTTGAAGCAAGAGCCAGGACGTATTGGTTCAAAGGAACCCTAACCCTAGGCAGAGGACCCAACAAAGCGGTGTTAAAGCTGTATGGATCGCAAAAAGGCAATGGATCCACATCCATCGAAGTCATAACTGACTCCTCTAACGAGGTAACCAATGGTACATCAGGAGATGAAGAAGCTGCTAAGCAAATATTTCCTAAGAAAACAGAGGCATAGTCCCTAACAGTGGCACTGTAAGCCAACTGCCACGGGATGTAAAATCCTTGTCTATGGGTGAATAACTCCTGCCTCAACTAGAATTAACTTCAAAAATCACCTCTGACAGTGAAATAGAAGCATGGATGTACTGTTCTCCCTGTTATATGACAGTCGCAAAGACAGAGCAGAGATAATACAGAGACAGTATGGCTACAAAGTAGAGATAGTACAAAGTAGATACAGAGTGGCTACAGAGCAGAGATAGAGCAGATGCAGAGACAGTTACATAGATAGTAACAGATACAGAGCCAAAGCCAGAGCCAAAGCCAGAAGCAGAGTTAGAAGCTCTGATAGGAGCCAAAGCAGATGCAGAGACAAAAGATCTGTTCTTCTCCTACAGAGCCACTACAGAAGCAGAGACAGAGCCTCCAGAGAAAGAGAATGAAAATGATGAGAAAGAAAATGAAGCAGGTTATAAAAGTGCAGATGAAGAATTTCCTCTGATAGAAGATGATCTTGTTGATGTCCCTACAAAGACCTCAGAGACCAAAGGTCTCAAGTTGTTGGATGGAATGACTATGGTTTCATTTGGGTTGATCAATGGACCACAAAGTATGAAGAATCTGTATAAGCAATGGATTAAAGGCATAAAAATTAAGTTCACCAGTGGCTCCTGTCGCCCTGACCATTCAATCCAAAGAAAAGATGATGATGATGCCCCCTGCCAACAGAAGCTAGAGCCGTCAGAGCCCCGACCTCTAGCAGGTTCGTGCTATGTGACATTCCTGGATGCATCCTCTGAAGATGAATCCCTAAGTCCAAAAGAAATTACCACTCACACAGAAGTAAACAAAGCTCTGATACCCATCTAGCAACCTAAGCAAACGAATGAGTCATCTATTCAGAAGGAGGATACTGGTTCTAGTGGAACATCAGATGAGGATACTACTCTCTTGAAAGAGTCAGACCTCTATTCAGAAGCAATCCGAGGGACATTTATCTGCGAAGTGGAAGGTGAAAGACAAGTAACGTTCTTGGATACTGACGGTACTGAACGTCACCTGAAAGTGGGCCTTAATCTTTCGGAAGAAGAACTAGTGGTCCTACAAGACCTACTCAAAGAGAACTTAGACGTGTTTGCTTAGTCATATAAAGACCTAAAGGGGATTGATCCCACAGTATGCCAACATCACATTGACCTAGAGCCTGCCTACCTGTAAGGCAAAGACAAAGACAGATGAATCCTAATTATTTTGCTCTGGTGAAGGCCGAATTATGGAAACTTCTTGAAGCAGAGTTCATTTATCCCATGGCTAACAGTGAATGGGTTTCGCCCATTGTGGTAGTACCCAAGAAGAACGGGAAACTCTGAATATGTGTCAACATTCGAAAGCTCAATTCGAAGATGATGAAGGATCATTTCCCTATCCCTTTTACAGACCAATTGTTGGACACAGTGGGCAGGCCATGAGCTTTATTCCCTCTTGGATGGATTCAGTAGATATAACCAAGTCCAAATCACAGAAGAGGACCAATCTAAAACAACCTTCACCACGGAATGGGGGACCTATGCCTACAGAGCGATGTCATTCGAGCTTTGTAATGCTCCTGCCACCTTCCAATGAGTAATGATGGCTGCCTTGCAAAATCATTTGCATGATTTCATTGAGGTGTATCTTGATGACTTTTGTGTCTATAGTTTGATCCATGAGCACTGGGGACACCTAGAGCAATGTTTTGACAGATGCCGAGAGTATGGGATTTCTCTCAACCTCGACAAATGTGTCTTTGGCGTCTCCTCAGGAGTTCTTTTAGGTCATATTGTCTCTACACAAGGGATTGCAACAGACCAGGAAAAGATTGAGAACATTGCCACTTTAATAGCACCGACAAACCTCAAGCAATTGAGAGGATTTCTTGGCCATGTGGGCTATTACAGAAGATTTATTGCATATTTTGCAACCAAGGCCGCCCCTCTGCACAAGCTCCTAAGGAAAGAAGCTGATTTCCTTTGGATTGATGACTGTGAAGAAGCCTTTAATACCCTAAAACAGTGCCTTATCCAAGCACCTATTTTGCAGCCTCTTGATTAGACGAAGGAGTTCCATGTGCACACCGATGCATCAATTGAAGGGCTAGGTGGTGTTGTCCTATGTCAAAAGGGCCCCTCTAAATTAGATCAACCAATATACTATGCAAGCCGAAAGGTCACTAATAGGGAACGGAACTATACAGTGACAGAGCTTGAGTGCTTGGAAATGGTGTTTGCACTGGAGAAGTTTCGACACGGTCTATTGTCAACACATTTCAAGTTCTATGTGGATCATGAAGCCCTGTCCTTCTTGATGAACAAAGCAAATGTTAAAGGACATCTGATGAGATGGTTGCTACTATTCCAAGAGTTTGACTTTGAAGTGGTCACTAAGCCGGGCTGACTGGATCCCTCAAATAGAAGAAGAGGAATAGGATGATCCAGACCTTCCTGATGCTTCCTTGTTTCTAGTTGAAACAATTACTTCCTAGTATATAGACATAGCCAACCTCTTGGCAACTCAACAGTATCCTCCTGGCATCTCAAGCCGTGAGAAGAAGAAGCTTCTATTAGAATCAGCCCCCTACACTTTGTTAGACGATACATTGTACAAGAAAGGCAAAGATGAAGTGATGCAAAGATGTGTTGCAGGAGAAGAAATCATCATAGTATTGAAAGCATGCCATGACGAACCATGTGGTGGACACTTTGCAGGAGAAGCAATAGCCAGGGAGGCTCTATTGGCAGGATACTGGTGGCCGACCCTCCACAAGGATGCATATGATTACTGTAAAAGATGTGATGCTTGTCAGCGAATGGGAAAACCCACCCAAAATAAAGCCGTTCGAGAAGTGGAGGATTGATTTTGTGGGTCCCATTGATCCACCCACCAAATGGAAGTAGAACAGATACATCTTAGTATGTACGGATTATGTCACAAAGTGGTGTGAAGCTAAAGCTCTGAAATGGGACGATGGCAATAGCGTAGCCCTGTTCATGTACGAGAATATCATCACCCGTTTTGGCAGTCCCCTTGAGTTGGTAAGTGACAGAGGTACTCATTTCCTTAACAAAATCATGGAGGAGCTTATGGAACTGTATAAGATCCGCCATCGTAAGTCCACTCCCTATTACCCCAAAGCCAACGACCAAGTTGAAGTCACCAATCGCACCCTCTGCTCAATTCTGACAAGAACGATTGCCGCACATCGTCGCGATTGGGACGATCGACTTATAGAGGCCCTCTGGGCGTACAGAACCTCTCATAAGGCAGCAACAGGACAGACCCCTTTTCAGCTAGTGTATAGTATAGAAGTTGCCTTCCCTGTTGAACTGGAATTTCCCTCTTTGCGAGTGGCAATTAAAGAACGCTTGGGAGATAATGAGTCACTGCAACGCCGTCTCCTGCACTTGGAATGCTTGGACGAGATATAGCGGATGGCCCTACAATGCATGGAAACCACTCAAGCGCGCCGCAAGGCCTATCACGACAGTTTCATCAAGCACAAGGAGTTCAAAGAAGGTGATCTTATTCTAGCCTATGATTCGAGATTTGGCAAGTTTCTTGGCAAGCTTCAACAATGGTGGATGGGTCTGTACAAGGTACTGGCTATCAATCCTAACGGCTCTGTTCAGGTACAAACCGTTGATGCCTATGATGATTCTTTCTTGATCAATGGCTATCACCTGAAGATGTACTTCCCTCCCTTGGGATCTTGACAATCACTGTCAACCTACCCTTCCCCTTTTGGGTGTTGCACTGTCCTTCTTGGCGTGCTTCTGATGGCCATTATGATTCTCCTCATGAGGCGGTCTCGTTGTGCTACCCCCTCATAGAAACATCTCAACCCGACATTGTTATCTTCTCATCTGATCCAACAACGGTGGCGAGGTGGGTCCTGACATATGGTATTTCTACCATTCTCTTTCTTAATGACAAAAAAGGGAAAAGAAAAGAAGGGAAAAAAAACAACAAAAAGAAACAAAACTGTTATGGGAGAAAAGGAAGAAATTTCTTGTCATAACAGGCCTCATTCCAACACAAGGTGGAAACACCCTTGGACGAGAAGCTGACTATGGAAAAGATGGTAACACCCCACAGTTCAGGAGAGCTGACTCACTAGCAAAACCTCTTCAGAAAGTAATTTGAAGCCACCTCCCTTGGTGCGATGTCTTTGTAATATCAGTCTGCCTGCCCTTCTTAACAGACAACTCTTCTTACAAGTCATTGAAGTACGAGATTTGTTGGATGCCTCCCTGGGTACGCCTCGTCCTCAAGATCCTCATGATAATAACAACAGACATGATCTTCATCACCAACCTCTTGAGTGATGTAAGCTTTCATCCTAATAGGATGGGGACGTGAGTATGGGCTGCCCTCTGTATCTATTAAAGAGTGAGACAGAGGGTGGGTGAGTGACTAATCTTTCCCTTTAAATCAAATGAGAGGTGAGTTGTGTGAACAGAGTGTTGCACGCATGGAATGGGCCTCTCTATGCACAAAGCACGATCTCTTTCTGTGCACTACACTATAAGGCTCCCTGGCCTTCCTTCTTGCACTGTATGCCGACACAGGGCGGGATGCACAGTTGCACCATCAATTGCGCACAAGGCATACAACCTCTACACAAGCGACCGTGAGGATTACATCAATGGGTTTTAGGAAAGGGCTGCCGTCTATATCGTTCAACAGAGCGTGAGACAAAGGGTGGGCTGAGTGTGATTGGAGTTTCTTCAATCAATTACCGAGAGGTGAGGATTGAGGGACGTTACGACCTTTGGAGTCAGGTATGTTCCCGTTTCCCTATGCACCCACGGGCTGGGTTTCTGCCATCGGCACAGGACACATCACTCTGCTCTATACACTTCACTGCAAGGCTCCCTGGCCTTTCTCCTTGCACCTATGCCAGACGGGTTGGACGCACAGTTGCACCATCAATTGTGCACCCGGGCATACTCTCTTCACACCCTCCCCTTGTTGATTCCTAAATCGGGTGTGAGCTATGGGTTTCATCATTATTTTCTCGAGTGATGTTAGTCATGGGGCGAGTGACTGCTCTTTCAATCCATTTGAGTGATCGTGAGTTGAGTATAATATCCCTCGCCATTGACGAACTTCTTGTGATTCTTTCAACCAGCTACCCCCCTGGGTGTTGCCGCTTGGTCCCTGCCACGAAGGACGAATGACGTGTGGTGTGAAGACACCTTGTTACCTCCTGCAGTCGACGACGCCTCCAGACGCAACCTCGATAGTCGACATTCCTCCTCGGCAATATGGGCCAAGTTTTTCTAACCTTACACCTTCTGTTCTCAGTACTGGTCATGTTTTAAGTGTGGGGACATTTGTGGTTGGTCTAATGTGGGGTGCTAGGTTCGTGAAGTTTGGTTTACCCTTCCTGTTAAGGTCTTAATTGTGGGGACGCGTCCCTGCGTGTCCACGTTGCATACCCCTATGCATACACCCTGTTCTAATCATGCATCTATGATGTGATTTCATTTTACCCCGATGGGGTCCCTTACCCACCCTTACGTTCTATTTCACCCTGTCCTCGAGGTTGTTCCTTGATCGTTTGCCCTTATTCTTGGTTTTGTGTTTCTTTCATACGAACGGACCTTACATTCACCGAAAGCTCAATCTAGCCTTACAGCCCTATTTTTCCCTTCAAATTGCCTATTTTTCTTTTTTACCAACCCCTCTTTCGACAGATAGTTTTCAAGTTATTAATTTTTGAAGCAATTCCCGTATATTGGACAATTTCCCATGTGAACGCATCTTTATTGCTTCAGAACCCTGATCCGATGAGTCAAACCTATCCTACCCCTTCCCCCTGACATTTTTTCTTTTTATTCCGTGTCATTCCGATGCACGATTCGTCCGTTATTAATTTTTGCGGGTTTTCGAGTCTTTTTCGTGCTTATTTTTCACATTTTTCCATGTTAACCTGCCCTATTTTCATCGGAATTCGAGTTTTATTTGACAACCGTGTCCTGCCAGCCTTTCCCTTGCTTTTTCCTATTCCCTCTCCCCTCTTCCGACTGCGGGATTTTTGGTTATTAATTTTTCTGAGCATTTTTTGATGCATTTTTTGTGTTTTTTCCACGTGAATCCATCCTAGTTTTCCCCAAACTAAGCTTTGAGGTGCCAATCCTGTGAATTCATTTTTTTTGGACATTTTTCCTTTTTACCACCTGCTATTTCAATGCACGATTTTTCCTGTATTAATTTTCGAGTCCATTTTCGGGCCCATTTTTGTGTTTTTTCCATGTGAACGCATCCTATCTTGATCGGAACTGTGTTTTCTCATGATAGGATTGTGGGACACATTGTTCTATACACTTTTCCTTCTTTTTGTACTTCATTCCGATACGTGGATTTTCTGATATTAATATTTGTATGCGTTTTTGGGTTTATTTTTTGCATTTTTTCCATGTGAACACCCTGATTTTGTCTCGGAACCCGTATTGCATGTTTCCAACATTTTCCTTCATCTCCCGACACCTTTTTCCTTTTTACGGATTTTTTATCTGACAAACAGTTTGGCTTTTATTAATTTTTCTTTATTTTTCCCGTTACCCACGTTTCTCGCCTCGCATGTAAACGCGCCTTTTTTTTATTTTATGCGGCTCCGGACGCCCCATGGCATTGTGGCTCTCGCGTCCCCTTCCTTGTTTGTTTAACCCTGTCACTGCATTTTTTTTTACCCCTACCCGCGAATGCACACAGGCCGGGGGTGTATTTCTTGACCCTTTAGTTTTCTTTATTATTATTATTATGAATTTATTTTTTATTTTTTAAAAAAACAAAACAAAATTATTATTAAACAAAAAAAACAAACCAACCTTCATTAACTTCAAACGAATTAATTTTACAATTGTTTTTAAGAGAGAAAAAAAAACCAATAACCACACTTTAGATTATTATAAATTTTTAAAAAACAAAAAAAGACTTAAAACAAAAAAAAAAACTAACAGACGTACATGTTTGCTCCTCCCTCCTTAGTGCTCCTTCTCCTTCCTCCTCGGCCGCTTCCTCCACTTGCGGTCTCCTCCATCGCTCCCTCCTACCACAGCAACGTCGCCTCCACCTCCTCTCCCTCTCGGTCGCTCGTGCTTCCCCTCTCCTCTCCTCCCTTCCTCCTCCCTTTGCCTCCTTTTTGGTGGCCTTGATGCCACGAAGCCGTTGTTGCAGAAACACTACATGTGGAGTCCTATCGCGCCGCCTGCTTGACGATCGTTTTACCAATCGGCATAGTGAGTCGCCCCCCATACGTCGTTGTGTAGCCCGCGTCGCCTATGAAAGCACCGCTTGACATCGCTCACCCGTCTGTTGATTGCCAGCGCCGCCTTGCTAGCTGCACAGCTACCATCGTCGTGAGTGACACCGGCATTGCTACATCGACATCATCAGCCTTTGTAGTCAACTATCCTCCTCTCGCCCGCTGGACGCCTCCCTCTCCCTCTCATTGGCCTCTCCTTGTCGGTCGCCTCCCTCGCCCTCTCGGGGCCTCCTTCTCCACCGGCCCCACCTCCTTCTCCGCCTGTACGCCGCCATGCCTCCACAAGCCGCCTCCTGGGCCCCTCCACGCGTCGCCGCTGCCACCTCTTCAACGCAACGCCGCCGCAGCTGCCTACTCCTCCTCCTCCTCCTCCTCCTCCTCCTCCTCCCACCCTCTCACCACACCCAGGTTAGACACTAACCTTAGTTAATACTAACCTTAGTTAACCCTAACTAAGTTAAGTTAACACTAACCTAAGTTAAGTTAAAACTAACCTAGGTTAGGTTGACAACTAACCTAACTATAGTTAATCTCTAACTTAACTCAAGTTAAAAACTAACCTAACTAAACCCCCTTTAGTTACCCTAACCCCATTAGAGTTAACCTCACCTAACTAGGGTTAGGATTCACTTAACCTAACTAGGGTTATGTCACTATTAACCTACCTAGGGTTAGGATTCACTTAACCTAACTAGGGTTAGGTCACTATTAACCTCACTAGGGTTAGGATTCCCTTAACCTAACTAGGGTTAGGTTTTCCACTAACCTAACTGTAGTTAGTCTGACTAATCTAACTCAAGTTAGTTCCACCCCCACTAACTGACCCTACGTTATTTAGTCTCACCCAGGTTAGTTAATACTTGCATAGACTAACTTAACTTGACCTAACTGACCCTAGACTAACCTAATTGACCTAACTAACCTAGACTAACTCAGACTAACCTAATCAACCCTGACTAACCTAACTAGCCCAAACTTGACTTACCTGACTTATCCAGAGTAACTTGACTTAGTTGACTTAACTTGACCCTACTTACCTAACCTACTTGATTTACATCATTTAATTGATTTAGTTAATTTAAAATTTTCTTTTAAATTGAAACAAATTACAAAAAAATTTCTACAAATTCCCCCATATTTTTGAAACTTTTTGAAATATTTGTTAGGTGGAAATTTCAACAAACAAAATTCCATAATATTACAAATTAAAAAATTCATTTAAAATTATCTAAAAATGGATAAAATTCATTTAAAATCAGTAAAAATACCCAAAAAAATCAGAACCATTCTAGAAAATTCCACCCACTCTCCTTAACCTTTTTCCATTAATTTCTCACTTCAAAATATTTTCATGCAAGGCACAAATATTCTTTGGAAAAAAAACAAAGAATAAAAATTAAAAACTTATTTTCATAACATAAATTATGGATATTTCCTCCATGGCTGAAATTTTCTTTTTTCCTTTCATCACATATCCATGTACTGTATATCTTTATTTCATTCTTATTATTATTTTTTTAAAAAAAACAAATACAAACACAAACACCAACCACAAATAATAACAAATTTAAATTTTAAAAAAACAAAAAAACACCTTTAAAAAATAAACCAAACCAAATAATCAATACAAAACAAACAAGATACACAATTTTTTGAAAATTTTTTAAAAATGCATTAAAAATTAACAAACACACTAAGGTGTCTTCTTTTTTGTTCAGTCTCAATGGTCTTTGATTTTGTTTGACTGGATTCATTGCTTTTGGGGGACTCCTCTGTGCACCTTCAGGCCATTACAAACGCACCCCTACCAGGTATTTATTTTGTGAGCTTTATTTTCATTCTCTCTTAACCACAATTAATTACTAAAATGAACTATATATTCACCCACATTTTCCACACGCATTCGCGCTAAATACACAATTTAATAATTTTAAAATCAACCAGCCGTTCACTTTGCACACGCTACGTGCGCTTAAGAGGCACCTTAATTTGTAATAAAAATGAACCAGCCGTCACGAACAAGCACACGCTACCAAAAAAGCGCTCCACATCACTCTTAATTTTTAGTTAAGGAATTTGCATTTAGAGACCCAATCTGGGAATCGTAGTCCGAGTTGTGCTAAAGCACCGTTTCACCATAATAATTTGTGATTAAAATTTTAAGAAGGAATCGTCGTTTTCTTATTAAGGTTTATAACATAATAAAATGTCACCCATTGCTAATAATTTCTTAAAATGAATCCTTCATTAAAATAACCCCCCCTCATTACACTTTTTCCCTTTTTAATAAACACACTTGGTGGGATGGGGGCATACAAGTCTTTTTAGTTGACACTAATGGTCGAGGTTATGGTCAGGTCCTGAGGTATATTTTTATGGTATTATGATTTGTCTATGTGTTACAATTACGGGTGCGGTGTGTAATTCTTTCTTTCTTGCCTAATACGGGGATTTGGGTGCTTGAATCTTGCATCGCATGAAGCTTTTGGTCGCATATGCGTAGAGGTCATACCAAAATTTTTCTAGGCTATGTATTGTCTGGGATGGTAACTGGGTTAGTTACGTCTATATATGTATATGTGTCCTTATTTTGGATTGATTTCTTTTTTATAGCCCTTCGGTTGTTTTGCAGGCATTCATTGTGATTGTCTGTGTTGTGGTGTGTGTGTGTTTTCCATCTGAATGGCGCCTCATGCTCCTCCCCCTATCCAGTATGTCCCACTGGTTAGTAGGGATTACTCTTCCCTACTCACTTTTGAGCCTATCGCGAAGGCAGGACTTGCGACTTTTGTGGCTGCCTCCTTTCCCTTGGTTCCAAAAGATCCATCCATGTGTGATGAGTTCCTTGCCTCATACAGCAAGAAGTCGGGATTGGTCCATGGTACTTCCATGACTTTGACACCCCGAGGGTTAGGGAAGGCTCTGTTTCTTCCCTACAAAGGAGAGTCCTTTGTTACAGCTCGACAACTATTCTCTAACGATGAGATTTTGAAGCTGTTACAGAAACAGACCAAGGAAATTTTGGATGTTAAGAAAGTGATCAACACTTCAGGAGTCTCCTTTTCCATGATTATTGATCCTGTGTGGAAGTTGGTTTGCCAATTTCTCTAAGACAGGTTTATGCCTGCCAAAACACCATCCCATTACTTGTCAAAAGAGCTCTTCACAACTCCCAGGATGGTGTTAAAAGGAATAGCTATTGATTGGAGCACTTACCTACTCACCAAGATGGATCAACATTTCGTTAAAGTAACCAGGGGCAATGTCACAAATGTCACCTATGGATCCTACTTGTTTGCTTTCTTGACATACTTGTTGAGATATCGAGCTCCACTCGTGATATGCCAGGGTGACCGTTGTGTATTTATGTCACCGACTTGTCAGTTGTAGATGCGGTTGGTACACCGCCTATGAATAATAGCTACATGACAGCTATCCTTATCTACTCTAGTTCGTGGCTCAGTTAGTATGCCACCTTAGTTAGTTGAGTTTGGTTTGAGACCCATATATAGGGTTCTTCTATTTCTTTGTACTTGAGTTCTTTTTAGCTTACACAACTAAGAAGAGAAAAACTGTTTTCAGCCTCCACCCTTGTGTGTATTCCCCCATTGTGCAAGCAAGAAAGCTTCAAGTGAGACTCCTTCCTTCTCTCCCACAATCTTGACATGGTATCAGAGCCTTGTTCGTGGTAAGGAGCTCAAGAAAGCAAGCCAAGCTCGTAGTGTTCTGGTAAGAGGAGCAGTGTTGCTTTCATTTTCTATTTTGGGAGCAGATCTCTGCAGGTAGCACAGCCGGAAAGTGCAAGAGTGCATTGTCTCAGGTTGAGACGCCCTTTGCGGTGAAGCAAGAGGGTAGTATATGCTGTAGGACAGGCCTTTAGCCCTCAGCGACCTTGTTTTTTTTATTTGAGGCCATTTCGAGGCTTGTTTTGGAGGCGGAAGTTTTCTGCACGCACTCATGAAAAGGCCCAGTTTTATGCTGTGCAGCCACTATTCTACAGTTTTGCAGATTTGCCTTTGTGAGACTGAAGCTGTGTTCTTTGCAGTGACAGAATTTTTTGCAGTGTTCTGTAATGGCGTCTGATTCTCTCTCACAGATTGTCACTGAAAAGCTTGACAAGAATAACTTCCAAGCATGGAATTTTAGAATGACGAATTTCCTTATGGGAAAAGGATATTGGGAATTTGTTGCAGGAAATGAAGAAGAACCAGTTCTTCATGATGTTCCCAATCAACAGCAAATGCAGGCATTTAAAGCATGGCATGAGAGAGCTAGGAAAGTTATGTACTGGCTGTCTATCAGCATTTCAGACTCTATGATTGTGCATATTCAAGATGCAAGTACGCCAAAGGAGGCATGGGATACTTTGTCAAAAATGTATAGCACAAATACGCAAGCCAAGAAAATGCAGCTCAAGCAAGAGTTGCATAATGTCCAAAGAGAAAATATGAGCATCAATGACTACCACATGAAGGTGAAGAAGATTGCAGATGCACTTGCTTCCATTGGGTCGCCAGTGGAAGATGATGATTTAGTTTCTGTGACCTTGAATGGTCTAGGAAAGGATTATGCACAGTTCCGAACATCAATTTCTGTCCGTAAAAGATTTCATGATTTTGAGGAGTTGATTGCTCTTCTAATTTCTGAGGAGCAAAGAAATGGTGGTGCATCTTCTTCAGGAGGAACTTCAAAAGAAGCTGTCTTCTACTCAAATGCTGGAAGAGATAGAGGAACACGTAGAGGAGGCCGATATGGAGGCTGTGGTAGAAATCAGAATATGCAGCAAACTCAAAAAAACCAGTCCTATGGAGGAGGACGTGGTAACTCTAGAGGCAGGGGGAGCCAAAGAGGTCGTGGTGGATGGCAAAGAGGCCAAAATGCAAACAGTAATGTTGAATGCTACTATTGTGGTAAAATGGGTCATATGGCTAAAGACTGCTATAAAAAGTAGAATGACATCATGAATGGAAAACTGCAACAAGGGAATTATGCATCTTCTAGGAGACTGGTGATGATACTGCACATCCTATTGTGCAGATTGAAAATTTTCCTTTATCTATGCAAGATGGGAAAAAGAAATACCTGTCCGATGTATTTCATGTCCCGAATATCACCAAGAATCTAGTTTCTGTTGGTCAAATGGTTGAGCAGGGCTTGCAGGTCAGATTTAATCCTCATGGATACTTTGTTGAGGATATGAAAAATAAAGGTCGCTTGATAGCAAAAGGAAAGAAGAAGGGAAGAATGTTTACATTGGATGCAGACATGTCTGAATTGAGTGCAGCAATGTTTGCACATGGGACCGGTGTAGTTGCAGATATTGATATCTGGCATAAACGCATTGGTCATGTTAATGTACAGCGACTTAAATCAATGCAGGCCCAAAATATTATTGTAGGTTTGCCTAAATTCAAGGTTGCAGAAATGCATAAGGTATGTGAAGCCTGTCAGTTTGGAAAACAGGCAAGAAAACCATTTCCTAGACATGTTCAAGAGAGTGAGAAGCCATTGGAATTAATCCACTCTGATGTGTGGACTACTAAAGCTGCATCTCTTGGAGGCTGTCATTATTTTGTCACTTTTATTGATGACTATAGCAGAAAAGTTTGGGTGTATTTTATGAAAAAGAAAAGTAAAGTTTTTGGGCATTTCAAAACCCTTAAAGCTATGGTTGAAAAAGAAACAGGCCTGCAAATAAAATGCCTAAGGTCAAATGGAGGGGGAGAGTACCTCTCAAATGAGTTTGCAAGGTTCCTACAAGAGCATGGCATAAAGCAGCAATATTCATGCAGTCATACCCCACAACAAAATGGAATTGCAGAAAGGAAAAATAGGCATATTGGAGAGGTATCTCGTGCCATGCTCAATGAAAAAGACTTGCCAGATTTTTATTGGGCTGAAGCAGTTGCTACAGCAGTCTACATAATGAACAGGATTCCCACTACAGCAATACATGGAATGACTCCAGAGGAGAGGTATACTGGTAGGAAACCAGATATTTCTCATTTGAAAATTTTTGGTTGCATTGCCTATGTACATGTGCCAGATGAGTTGAGATCCAAGTTGGATCCAAAAGCTGAGAAGTGCATCTTTATTGGTTACTCTCTGTAGCAAAAAGGGTATAGATGCTATAACCCTTCTACTCATAAGTTTACAGTGAGCAGAGATGTTGTTTTTAATGAGATGAGTAGCTGGTATAAACCAGTAAATGTGATTGATGATGTAGATGCACAAAATGGTAATGCTGCACAGAATTCACAGCAGCAGTCACAAAATATTAGTGGACCTGGAGCGTCCTCTAGCAGTGGTTCACATTCTTCGCCATGGACAGGCAGATTGAGATCAGGAGAATCTTCTCAAAGCAATTCAGATAGTGGTATGTAGGTATCACGAAAAGGAAAAGAGAAGGTTGATCAGCCCATGTTTGATGTGAATGCAGGTCACTCTTATGTGGATGGTGAATCCAGTGGCTCAGAACAGAGCATTGATGATGACTTGGGTATTCCTTCTATTGTTACACCTGGAGTAAGGAAGACCAGGGATGTTTTGAGAGCACCTGGGAGTGAACCTACTTTGTGCAGGTCTACAAGAGCTAGGTATCCTGTAGATAGGCTGAAATATGATGGATTTACAGCCATTCACTATGCATATATGGTCAAAGTGATACAGGAACCATAACCCACTTCTTTTGAGCAAGCCATGGGAAAAGAAAAATGGGAGAAAGCCATGGATGAAGAAATGGATGCCTTGGAAGCAAATGCTACATGGGAATTGGTACCTTTGCCTAAAGGTAAAAATGCAATTGGTTGTAAGTGGGTTTATAAGGGGAAGCACAATGCAGATGGTTCTGTGAACAGATACAAGGCATGATTAGTAGTCAAGGGGTATGCACAAACATATGGCATTGACTATGAAGAAACATTCAGTCCGGTTGCAAGGATGGCAACCGTAAGAGCAATCATTGCTATGGCTGCATCAAAGGGATGGTCTTTACATCAGATGGATGTAAAGAATGCCTTCTTGCATGGTGATTTGCAAGAAGAGGTCTATATGGAGCAGCCACCAGGTTATGTGCATGATGTTCATCCTGAGTTTTTTTGCAGGTTGAAGAAAGCCTTGTATGGCTTGAAGCAAGCACCTAGAGCATGGTCTGACAAGATAGGACAGTATCTTGTCACTATTGGCTTTCAGATTTCCAAGGCAAATTTCTCACTTTATGTAAGAAAAACAGAGAAAGGTATTATGCTACTTGTCATTTATGTTGATGATTTGATTATGACAGGTGACAGTGATGAAGATATCCTTCATGTGAAAATGCTATTGAAGCAGAAGTTTGAGATGAAGGATTTGGGAGAGCTGCGTTATTTCTTGGGCATTGAGGTGATTAGATCACCAAGTGGGATACAGCTCTTGCAGAGGCAGTATGGATTGGACATGCTGTCCAAATATGGGATGACAGGCTGTAAGCCTATTTCAGTTCCTTTGGAGCAGAATGTGAAGCTGAGCACAGATGCAGGTGAGCTTCTAGAAGACTCTACTATGTACAGACGCATAGTAGGAAGTTTGATTTATATGACTATTGCCAGGCCAGATTTGAGCTATGCTGTTGGATTGGTAAGTCAGTTTATGCAGGCTCCAAGGAAACCACATTTGGATGCGACTAGACGCATACTCAGGTATGTGAAGTCCACATTGCAGTATGGACTATTTTATGAGACTGGGGTTCATATACAGTTGCATGGATACACTGATGCTGATTGGACTGGTAGTATTTCTGATAGACGATCTACCAGTGGATATGTGTTCTCCTTTGGGAGTGCTCCAGTCACTTGGAGCTGCAAGAAACAGCCTACAGTTGCCTTGTCGAGCACAGAGGCTGAGTACAGGGGTGCAGCAATGGCTGCATGTGAGGTAGCTTGGTTGCATAAGCTACTTTATGATATGCATCAGTCTACAGATGGGCCAGTTGTCATTTATTGTGACAACATGAGTAGTATACACTTGGCAAATAACCCAGTCTATCATGCTAGAACAAAGCACATTGAGGTGCATTATCACTATGTGCAAGAGAGGGTTTTACTAGGTCTTATTGATCTAGTTTATGTCAGCACAGAGGATCAGGTAGCTGACATATTCACAAAGGCATTGGGCGCAGAGAAGCTGCGCAAGTTTAGAGACCTGCTTGGTGTGCAGGAATTGGGATTGAGCTCGAGGGGGAGTGTTGAGATATCGAGCTCCACTCGTGATATGCCAGGGTGACCATTGTGCATTTATGTCACCGACTTGTCAGTTGTAGATGCGGTTGGTACACCGCCCATGAATAATAGCTATATAACAGCTATCCTTATCTACTCTAGTTCGTGGCTCAATTAGTATGCCACCTTAGTTAGTTGAGTTTGGTTTGAGACCCATATATAGGGTTCTTGTATTTCTTTGTACTTGAGTTCTTTTTGGCTTACACAACTAAGAAGAGAAAAATTGTTTTCAGCCTCCACCCTTGTGTGTATTCCCCCATTGTGCAAGCAAGAAAGCTTCAAGTGAGACTCCTTCCTTCTCTCCCACAATCTTGACAATACTTAGGCTTAAAGAAGGGTGTGCCTCCACCTCTGTTAAATGACGTGGATCTAGGATATGACACAAGCTATGGTGGATCAAAGATGTAAACCAAGTTCATAATGACATGGATAAGTAGAGACAAACTATTACACAAGTGAATTAGGTTCCAAGATAGATTAGCTTGGACTCATAAACACAATCTTGTGTAGAATCAACAATGACAGACACTTAACTGAAATTACAAAGCATCATGATATTGTGTTCATTTCATAGTCAAGTACAATGCTTTATAGGCTTTGAGTTGTTCCACTCTCCTCATTGTGCATATGGGATTCAGGAGAGCTCCTCTTGGAGCATACATCATTTGTCTATTTCTCAACACCCCCCCTCAAATGATGAGTCCCTACACTTGCTGGCTTTTTCCCCCCCTTCATGATAACATGGCCCGGAAGACTAGCTCATAGGCAGCCTAGTCAAGTTAAAGCTTGAGACTTTACATCTTGGCAAGGATTGTACAAATCAAATTCACTAAGAAAGATCCACTATGGGAAAAACATATGAAAGATACAATGAAAGTTCTTCAAAACAATCTGTCAGAGTTGTTGATGGTAGTGGAAGCATATTCTTCTTCTTCTCTTTCTTCCATGTATTGGTTCTGGTGATGATCACTTTGCAATTGTTGGGCTCTCTTCTTGTGGAAACATTCACTGGCTACATGGCCAGTCTTACCACAATAGTGACATGTAATCCGATCCTTGTTATTGTTGTTGATGAATCCTCGACCTCTTCCTTTAGGTCCAGCAACTCCTTTGGTGTACAAAAGATTGTCCCTAGATGATGAGACATTGTCTTTTGCATTCTTGGTTTTTACTTTGCCTTCTTCATCGAGTAGTGAGTGCTCAATATCTTTAAGTGTGAGGCTTGGAACATTAGTCAAAGTGGATACAAGATTTTCATATGGATCCTTGTTTACACTTGCAAGCAGTACGGCTATTGCTTCATCTTCCTCAATATTCTTTTTAAGAGATGCAAGTTGAGTTAAACTCTTAAACTTATTAATGTGTATGGTCATAGAAGCACTGTCTTTGATATCTAGTTTATAAAACTGCATGAGAAGTTTTACCTTTGAATTCTTTGCTTGAGTACCAAACATTTTATCAAGTTCTTCCCAGGCGGTTTCAGCATTTCTAATGCCAGATATATGATGTAACACATCATCACTTAATCCCCAAGCAATGATGCCTAGTGCCTTATTATTCATCTTCTTCCATTCTTTGGATTTGAACTGGTCTTCTTCAACGAACCCGTCTTCATCATCTTCCTTCTTGTTATCTGCATCATCTTCAAACCAGTCCCATAAGTCCTTTCGCATCAGGTGGTACATGGTCTTTTCCTTCCAGGCATGGAAGCCTTCTCCATTGAACTTTGCTATTTGCTCAAATTCTGCCATGTTGAGCAGCTCCAATTAACTGAGAAAAGACTAGCAAGGGGGATTTGTGAAGTGTCACAAGGAGGTTAGTGTCAACTGACACTAGTTGAGTATCAATAGATACTATTCTTGAGCTTAGTATTGAATGTCGGTGCTTGATCTTCTTCTTGCTTGTTGATTTGAAGTGTTAATCTTGCTGGGAACTGAGTTCAAACTCAGATAAGAGTAGCAGTGTGTGCCCTCAGTTAAAAGGAATGAGAAATTGAAGGAAAATTGAGCTTGCACCTTGATGGCTATGGCTTCTTGGATTAGGGTTTTGACCCAGGCCTGGTTTTTTCCAAATATCTAGAGCTAGAGTTGATCATTTTGGAAACTTTTTTTATAGAAATGTAGCTTACTCCATGCTCTACAAGAACCCCATGATAATCGTCAAGATCGGGTAGTGCAGTACGCGCGCAGATCAGCGAAACGTAACCAAGCACAGTTATGGCAGCAATGTCAAATTTCAGCAATGCCAGGCTTGTAGGTATCCAATGTCAGGCTTAGATGTGACAGACATATGCTCCTTGAGTAGAAGAACAATCCTCCTGAAGAAAGCACACTGAAATATTGCCTAGTTTGAGAGATATGAGAGCTCAAAGTGAGGTATGTCCTGCAAGCCACAAACTAGGGCTATGGCAGCAACTGACAATAGTGACAATGCTGAGGTCCAGATAGCCAAATCTCATGGATTGATGTGATACAGGGAAGCTTTGTGAGGTGAAGAACAACTTTTCAGAAGGAAGCTCAGAGAGATTTGGTATGTGGAGTGAGATACAGGAGCTTCAAGATGACAGGGTGCTGCTGGCTATGGCTGCCACAAGGTCCAACTGAGATTTGAAGTTGAAACTGAAGATATGAGCTGAATGTGGGCTGGTTAGAGATCACCAGAGATGAAGGGAGACTAGAGATTCAGAGTGTGAGCTGTGCCATGCCCAACTGGGCTCTGATACCATGTTAAATGATGTGGATCTAGGACATGACACAAGCTATGGTGGATCAAAGATGTAAACCAAGTTCATAATGACATGAACAAGTAGAGACAAACTATTACACAAGTGAATTAGGTTCCAAGTTAGATTAGCTTGGACTCATAAACACAATCTTGTGTAGAATCGACAATGATAGACACTTAACTGAAAGTACAAAGTGTTGGGGATTGCATTGATGGCCAGCACAAGTATAGGTTTGTTGGGGATTCTGCACATGACAATTCTTTGCGGGCTTGTCAGATGGTGAGGGATAAGCATTCAGAGTTGGGTGTCACTAAAGAGCCATTGAAATTTCGTCGGAGGCTTCAATACCTATAAGTTGAAAACCTCTCGTGTGGCCTCTCCCTAAGGGATAGTGCTAGTCTTCTTATCGTGCACAAGACATGTTTGATTAGTTTGGGAGACAGGTCAACCTCTAAGCAAGCTGAGAGTATTGTCCTGCACTTGAGGACCCAAACTATGGATATACTTCGGTGCAGATATGATGTAAGTGCTCGTGCATACTTAGATATTACGTAGTTAGAAGATCATGGGCTAGTTTCTCGTAACGATGTGTTGATGAAGCAAAGTTGTCCATGTTGAGAAGAAGTACACATGAAGGTATATGAGACATCCTTTGCATTGTGACTGCATGACGTAGCATAATTGAATACAAGGACACCGCACTTTCGGTACTGGAAGCTATTGGACTTGCTTGATGAGGATGGTGTACATTTCATGGCCAATCATGCGGTGCTTACCACAATGGATTGCAATGGTATTAAGGCAGAGTGCAAGAAGGAATTGTGCAAGTGGGTCAGGGTGACAGGTCTAACCATAGGCAAGACAAGCTCCCTAGGTATGTCCTGCCCTTGATGTGCCCTAAACAATTGTGGGTGATGCTAAAGGGCTAGGGGACTAGGGACGGAGCCAGTCGATCAAGGTCACTGGATGTACCTAATTTGAGGACCCCTAGGTGCTGTGCTGTGATTGTGGGTGCTTTTTTTTGTTCATGTCTTTTCTTTGTTTTTTTCTTTTATTTTCTTTTTTCTTTTTTTTCTTTCCTTTTTTTTGTTTCTTTTTCTTGTGTTTTTCTTGCTTTTTTTTTTCACTTGCCTGAGGACAACCATTGCAATATGTTGAGGCTATCAACCTTTCAGTGGGTTGGAAAATGTCAAGCTTCGAAGGCTCAAGAAATGGATATTACAGTGATGATTATGCCCTAGCCTCATTGTTAGAGAAGCAGTTGTTGAGATGGGAAGATACACTTGAGATATTGCAAACCTCCTTGCGACACACACGATGTTGGTACAATTGAGGTAACGACTGTCGTGAGCCAACTATAGACCTTGACCCAGAAGAGAGCGTAGCCCATGAATATGCGTTGGGCCATGTGATGTGGTGGTCGGCAAGGGTGATTTTTGCTTTCGGCAGCATGGCTTTGTCGCGGCTCTTTGTGGGGTCAATGGTCTTGTGGTGATCGAGCATTGAACACTTTCGCACAAGGACTTGTATTATCCTGCATCCACTTGTCACTTCGTGAGAGTATATGCTCGCTTGTGTTAAGTGCATCGAACAAATGCAATCATGATAAGACATAATTTTTCAGAATTCTATGATGTCTATTGGGATGCCTATTTCATTGCTTGTTAAGGTCACATACATTAACGAGAAGTAACGGGAATGTGTACAAGTGGGGATCTTGCCCCTTTACTCATCAAAAAATAAAATATTCTGGCATGCTGACTTGTCGAGCTACTTGTACATCACAAGGATTTAGTTGATAGGTACGAGGCAAGGTGAGTCCAGTTGGCTAGGCGACTGGGGTGGTGCTAGTGCAGGGCTCCCGTGAGGCTGGGCAGGGAACATGTCGGCCGGGACATGAATGGTGTAGTCCCGGGCTGCTACCGTTTCCAGAATGTCTTTAAACAATTCATTAAATTCTACCCTATCTCGAGCTGCCCTTTGTGCCCTTGAGCATCTGGTGCCCGAGCGTACGTTGGGGGTTTATGCCATTGGTGTTGCCACATTGTGTGCGCCTCCTTAAGCGTTTGCTCCCCTGGCCCGTGGATTCTTTGGCCTTCTTCCGGGGCGGTGTCGCTTGGGGCCGCGTTTCTTAGCGTACCTTTTAAGAGTGGGCACGTAGCACACTAGCGAAGGGGCGTGTGCTGCATGTTCCCATCGGCTCGGAGAGCATCCTTGCAGGCTAACTGCCCTTGGTTCTCCATGTTTTCCTTGCAGGGGGCCTGTAAGATGTGAATCAAGGATTAGGATTTGTCACATGATAAGACCATTCATATGTAAGGGATTATAGTGCAGATTATCAAGCGCATAGGATGAGAAGGGGAGGGATGGGGCATGCAGTGCTTGTTGTAGAGGGATGGCCCCCGTGATGTATATTTAGCCTCCTTCCATTAGCAAATCTTGGTTCACGCCGAGTTACCTCGGCTGGTAGTCATGGATTTAGGCAGGGCTCCTCCTCAGAAGGATAGACCGGAAAGGGAAGAAGGTGTATAGAAAGGGACTATACCCTGTCTACACCATCAAAGTTGTTGGTCAAGGCTTCCTATGGCTTTAATGTGGGTTGCATGCCCTTCACTTGGAGGTCGGGCCGGTCACACGGCTTTTAAATATGTGATGAGAGGAGGACTTGAGAAGCTTAGCCTGTCAGACCCAACTCTTCTCCCTGTGCTTGACTATCATTGCTTGTGTGTGTTGATATTGTTTATACACGGTGACACAAAAATTAGTGTTTATTTATATACATATTTATGAATCCATGTCACTTCATGAGGATAAGAACCAATTGTAGAACTTGGGGTTGTACTGGAGCGTGGCACACGCATCCAGCACTCATGGCAGCTTACTTAATACCGATAGATATTTGCCACATCGAGCAGCATGGACCCTTGTCCGAGTCTACTGGCAACATGACATCTGCTTATTAAGCATGCTAGGTTGAGGCTCTTTCTTTCGAACACTCATGTCTGCTTTCTTACCTCGAGACCTAGAGTTTCTCTTAGATTTCCTCCTGTGCTTCGTTGCTTTTAATGCACTCTGGCCTTCTGCTGATAGAGGTGGTGTAGCAGGGGATTTTGGTACCCAAATCCATCGGTTACCTACGTAGTACCCTTGAGCACGTAGCAACGCTTTGGGTATCCATCGTGGCGTTGTGCTGACCCTCCATCAATGCATGCGTCTATAAGGCTTGGGCTTCTTTTGGGGTATCCTACGATATTTGTAAGTCAAAAGCCCGTCCTTGGCATTGTCTCTTGACCTTCTTTTTTCAGGCCTGGCCTCACTCACTAGCTCTCGTTGTTCGACCTGTGCTTGTATTAACTCTTCCAACAAGTCCTTGCTCTCGTCACCAAGCTTGACTGTTATGTCAGCACCTTGCTTGCCTTTCCCTCGAGGTTTGATGAGGTCACCCTTGCTAAAGGTTGTGACTATCCTCACACCTGGTAGTGTCAGGTGTATCCTTTGTGCTACATAGTCGGCCTCACACTTGGTCGCCCTTTTGAAGGGTCTTCCTAGGAGGGTTTCTTTCCCGCAGCTAGCACTATTTGGAGGAACATGAAATAGGATAGGCAAGCTTTCTGTTTCAATTGTCGCAAGGATTTTGCACTTCCCTATGAGTGCTTGTGGGGGTCCCCCATAAGGGCTAAGAGTTGCACTAGTCGGTGTGAGCTCTGGTTGGCCTAGTAGGGTCCATGATTCATAGGTCAAGATGTTAAATTCTGCTCCTTCATCAATCAGAGCATCGATAGTATGCTCTCTTTTCGCGGTGAGTTTGACCCTAAGATAAGCAGGTGGTACTATGTCTTCATCTTCCGGGTCTTGGCTTGTAAATTTAAGCCTTCTGACAGATGCCCTTGAGTCCCCAATTGCATGACTAGACGTGGATTCTCCACCAATGTCCTGGGTCGTCTGTGCAGTGTTGCTCAAGGTACATCTCTCGTCAAGAGGGTCATGTCTAGTCATCTTGGCATTTGCAGCTTGATGATGTTGCATTTCGCTCTGACTAGATATGGTCTGAACACAATGTCTTTGTGTTCTCGTAATGTGGCCATTTTGCCCTTGATGGCTAGATTAGCCCCTTGAGGTTCTAGGGTCTCTGTTTATCTCCATTCGGGTATGGGCTTTTGCTTGCTCTTTTCCAAGTGAGAATCCATGCTCGTGTAGAGCCATTACTTCACTAGGGTCCAATTTGCAGGACCTGTCGCGACACGCGTTTTCCCTCCAACCTACTTGGGGGAGGTGCGGAGGGGGCACCCTCTGCAGGGGTCCGAGGGGGCAGTCCCCTCTAGCCCACAGGGCCGTTACGGTAAACGCCATACACAATTTGGAGGACCGTGAATTTTGAACTAGGTGCTCTAAATTTTAGCCTGGTGATGGATCTATGATGTGCCTTTAGCTCTATGTAGCCTTTGGGGTCAATCTCGGGGTTTAGATGTGTCAAAATTTGTGTTCTAGACACGTGTCCGATTTTGATAGTTTTCAATCGATTCTCATATGTCTGATTTTTAGGAGTCCGATTATCAAAATCGGACGTCCGATTTTGGGTTGGTCCGATTCTGGTGGTTCGATTCTGGGAATCGGATCTAACAGGGTGGTCCGATTGCCTTGATCGGGATCGGACAGGATGGTCCGAGTGATCTGAGTCCGAGTGTCCAAGTGGTCCGATTTCCAAAATCGAACAGGTTGGTCCGAGTGGTCCAATCGGACAGGATGGTTCGATCCTGGTGGTCCGATCCTGGTGGTCCGATCCTAGTGGTCCGATCCTGGTGGTCCGATCCTAGTGGTCCGATTCTGGTAATCGGACCAGGAGGGTGGTCCTATTTTCAAAGTGGTCTGATTGTGGACTGGTCCGATTCTGGGACTCGGACGGCCTGGTCCGACTGCGCGGCCGATGGCCTGCGAGTTGCACGCAATGCCTCTAGGCTGACGTCTACCTCACCAAATCGTCTAGCGCCTTCCAGATAGGTACAAAACACTACAAGGAAATGCCAGACACGCCTGGAATCACTGTGGTGCTTGAATCAAACGGCACTCCAAGGATCTGTGCCCCTATTTCCCTGTTTTAGCCTGTTATACAGCAACAAAAATCCTACTGTTTGCTTCTTTTTCTTTGTTTTTTTTTATCGCTTCTAAATGCATCCAAATCACAAAGTAAATACGTACACTACTCCATCTCACAACTTAAATCTCAAAAAATCAAAAAACCTACTTGCCAAGGAGATCGAATACCATCTTCAACCCCCCTCACTTCCTACCTATCTCAAGCACTGGTTCGGGGGAAAACCCTTCTCCAATGCTTGATTCAAAGCGCGCAAGCGCTCAAGGCTTGAATCCGTTGGTCCCGGCAACAACGGAACCAAAATGTGGGAGCTTTCGCTCAACCGCCAAGACCCATAAACCGCTTATTGTTTCAAGCGTTCCAAGCCGAGCACTAATGGCTACCTCTCACATAACTGACGTGCCATCCATATCTACGGGTGTAGTGAGGTTACCGCCGTGCCGTTCGAGTTACCTCCTCTCCCGCGCACTCCAGTATCTCCACAATCCAAGGGCAAGCTTCAAGCAAGCTCCATCCTCAAGCTCCATGCTCTAAGCTCCATTGCCGTGAGCAAGACAAGAGAAGAGAAGAGAAGAGAAGAGAAGAAGAGAGGAGAAGATGGAGAGCTTCTCCTCCTTGGTCCCTCACCCTCACACACTCACTCCCTCACACTCTCACTCCCTCTCTCAAGCACAAGCTCAAGCAAGCAAGAAGAAGAAGAAGAAGAAGAAGAAGCAGAGAGCTACTTTTGGCCACACACAAGAATGAGCTTCTCATTCACTTTTCAACTTTATATACAAAACCCTAAATCCCTTTTGGGCGGTCATCCCCTTTTCCCTTTTTTACATGGTCGGCCGTAACCTAGGCCCTTTTTCCCATTGTCCTTCTATCTTCCTAGCTTCCTTTCCACCACCCATCTACATTTACAAATTGCACGGGTGAGAGCCTGTGAGAGTCTGGCTTCTGGAGACTGTGTTGGGGACTGACGCAGAACCACAGCCTACCCCCGACCCATCAAATCCTATTGCAAAAAGGTGACCGTTGTGGGTCTAATCTTTGGGATAGACGGAGTAGTTAAGCTGGTAGCAACTCGAGGCGCATTGCATTGAGCTGCGGGGTAAGGGAGTTAAAAGGGGCCCCTATTGTGGGGTCCAAGGGCCGCGAAAGCGGCCCCTGGCTGGGGGGGTCCCAGGGGGCCAGCGGCCCCCCTGCCGAGGGTCCGGGGGCAACGCCCCCGGCCCGATGGTAAAGGGAATATTCCTTGGAATATTCCCTGGCTGACTAGTGGAGGCTCATATGGTAGGTCACCTAACGACCTTCGCGGGCTATAAAAGCTAAATCCCTTCACAGCCATCTCTCACTCATCTTTCACCCAGTCAGAGTTGTTGTTCCAGCTAGCCTTAAGCTCTTCACCTATCTTCTGTCTAGATCACCATCTAAGCTTCACACAGTGGAAGCGCACGGGTGGATAGAGCCATCTTTGTATCAGTTGTTTGGAGTTAAAGAATTTACGAATTCTCCTCTTATCTGTTGTGTACTCTCTATCTCTTTCTCAGATTCTGTTCGTTGCGCCGTGTAATATTTTACATGGTATCAGAGCCCAGGGGGCTCTAGAGATCGGAGAGTGTGTAAGAGGCAAAGGCTTCAACAGCAAAGAGAAACTATGTCGACTTGCGGAAGCGGTTCTGGCGCATCAGGAAGCGGTGCAGGAGGTGGTGTTGTTGTACCGGCTATTCAAACACCGAGGATTCGTCCACCAACCTTCAGTGAAGGCAAGTTAGATGGTACAAACTACACCTTGTGGAAGTTCAAAATTACAACTATCCTTGATTCTTATGACGCTCCTTGAGTCAAACCATGATGCGCTTGCGCTCTTTTACAAAAGTTTTGACTTGCGCTTTTCCTTGTGCGCCTTTCTTCCTTATTTAGGACTCTTCTCCTTGTGCGTCTTTGTCTTCCGTTTCTCTTTTCCTTGGCCTTTGTCTTTGTCTTCTGCTTTAGCTTTTCCGGATTTTCCACCTTCATTCGTTTGAGGATTAACAGGCAACATCCGAGTTAGCCTCTGCTAAAGACACAATAGCAGATCTGTTTAAGCAAATGGAGCAACAAACCCACATGATTGAGACCCAAAGAGAAGAGATATCTTCTTTGAAGATTTAGTTAACAGAGGCTCAATCAGAGGTCACTAAAATCTCAGAGGAGAAGGAGAGGATGTCCAAAGAAGCGCAAGAGTTTCAAACTCTTTTAGATGCAAAACTCTCAGCCTTACAGACTGCTCATGACAGAGTGGAATCACAAGCTTCCCAAATGAAGCAGTTGCAAGACCAACTGCCACAGTCACGGGCTATTCCTCCAAGCCCTAATGTTCCACTAATCCCTTTTCTCTCACAGTAGGACTTGGCAGTTCTCCAGAGACAAGCTACCTTGTGTCCTTTATTCCAAGATAAAGTGGAATGATTGCAGTCCAGGATGGATTTGCTATGGTCTACATTTGAGCATTTCTAGGAATATGTTCCTCCGGACCATTCTTTCTTTGTCCACTATCAATTGTAAAAGTTGGGCTTTTATTTGAAACTTTCAACGATGGATCTTCCTCTTCCAGAGGATGGTTGGAGTGGGGCTTGGTCTCCTGAGTTGCTGACAGAAGTGGTCCGTATGGTGTTTGAAGATTCTGTGATGACGGATACCATGTTGCTGTCATATATGTATCTACGAGGAGATCTGTTGATTCCAAATGAAGTAGATATGGCCTAGTATGTGGGAGATGTGGTTTTACGAGCTGTTTTGTATGTCAACTATTTGGAGCTACGAATAGATGACATGTTCCAGAGTTACTCCTCAAAAGTGACTACTTGTCCTGATAATTCCTGGTACTCCATGATTGATTTTGTGGTCCTGAATCAACGACAAAACATAGTTTCTACCTATATATAGAGCACTAACCAACTGAGGGTGGATCTCTTAGCTCACCTTTCCAAAAATAATCCATTTGATTCAACCTTTTTTTATGCCTATCAGAGACGATCTATTTTAGGTCCCTCTGTTCCTAGCCTACTGTATCACCAACAAATGGCTCATCGTTATGATACATACTTTTCCCTTTATCAAACCAATTCAACAGCAATCTTACCCCTTCTTTTCCAACCTCAATCTTTTCCTCAATTTTCAATATTTACATATTGCTCTTTTATCGAAGATAGAGTATTTTTCCCTTCTCCACCATGCTCTTCTCCATCCATCCATGTATCTTCTACCTTTCCTATTTATTAATTAATACCCTTCCTAACTGATTCCCTAAAACTCTCAGCCACTCCTTCTTTAACCTATTCCTCCTTTTATGATTTTTCCTACTCATCTCTTCATCCTCTATTACTTATTCCACTTCCCTCTCCTGCCACTTCTGTCTCTCAACCCCCTCAGTTGGTTAGTGAATATAAAGGGTTTGATCAACAGATTCCAAGAAGAAGAGGATGGAGCTCGACTGATTCTCTTACAGGACCTCAGATAAACTAGCCAATAATTCCAAGAGATTGGACAACTGCCAAAGTCAAGCATTCCAAAACTACCTTCATTTTGCTCACCAATATTCACAATCTCTAGATCCTTCTATGAGATTGACAGCTCATTTTGCTTGGTATCTAGAATACATGCATCGGCATTTCCATAATGATCAAAAGGCCATTCCAAAACTTTGTATGAATGTCAATGTGAACATTGATTCCCACCAGTTGGATGTCCTGTATTTTCATGCCCTATGTCTCCCTAGCAGATACCTTGTTTTGCTAGAAAGGATGTGCTGCTTGCAGTTCTTTAAAAATCCTCCCAAGACATTTGTAGATAAATCCTTCTCCATGGATCACTTTTGAAGCCACCAAGCCTTCAAAAGGGATCATCTTCATTGATGCCTTTTCCATGTATCTTGGATGATTCTTAATTATATATATCTCTTTTTGGAGGTGTCATTCAAATGGTTGTGTTAGTGTTTGCATGTGTTGTATTAATTGTGTGTGACGAGTTCGTGCTGATTGAGAATAACTTGTATTAATGGTGGAAAGCATAAGAGAACCTCTCATATCCTTTACAATTTTTTTATGATTTTTAAAATGATTAATCAAATGATTTAATGAATAACGAAAGTTTTTCTTTAGTAGTATTTTTCTATCAGATACAGGTGATAACTTGGGGTCGTGTTTTGGAGAGCTTATTGAAGATTATATGGAAGATCCCAATTGAGCTCTTTAGTAAAATTACATTCTTCTTTTCCTTAGGTCGCGAGGACGCTTCATTTCTAAGTGTAGGGATATATTGAGAGTGGAAAAAGACTGAAATTTTGACTGATTTTTGTTGTTTTTGAGGACTGAATTATTAATTTTTGATGGATTTAGAGTGATGTATGGTTGTTAAAGGAAGTATTTGAGAGTGTTTTGGATGATATTGATTGTGTTTTGGAAGTTCATGATGATTCTCAGTGGAGATATGAGGTTATGTGATGTTCTGTTGAGGTTCTGATCGGTTCTGTATACCTTTTGTATAGCTTCTGTTTTGTTCTGATTGTCTTCTGTATGAAGCATGGATTGATGATTGATGAAGATTGAGATCTTTTGAAAGTTTAATGAATAGTTTTTTATAGTATGGAATGATTTGAGTATGAGTTATGAGGTTCTAATGACCTTCTGTAACCTTTTGTAGAGCCTCTGTCTCTGCTCTGTCTCTGTACTTAACTGTACTGTAACGGTTCTGTACACCTTCTGTAAGTGTTCTGTAGAATGTATGTGTGACTTTGGAAAATTTTTCTAACCTTTGGAAAGGATGAATCTAAGTTCAAAAGAGCTAAAACAAGTGAAAGAAGAAGCTACTGAAGACTGAAGAGAAGACTAAGTGACAGTGACAGTAGTGAGCTGTGAAAAGACACTGTAGTTCTCTGGTGACTCTTCATATCAGACATACCTCTTGGGAGGTGCATCCACGACCTAAGAAGGATTATTGAGAGTTGTTATGAGAGTGTTGTAGTGAGGATATGATGTAATATTGATAGAGAGAGAGAGAGAGAGAGAGAAAGAGAGAGAGAGAGAGAGAGAGAGAGAGAGAGCTAGAGATAGTCAATTCTATCAAAATAGTGTAACTGTATGTGAGAGATTGAGAGAGAGAACTATGAAGACATTGAAGATGAATAATATGTGATTGATTTCCATTCAAAGATGGTGTATTCTTTTTTTTTATTTGTTCTATTGATGGATTCTATGAAGATGTTGAAGATTATGGTTGATTCTATCAAATCCATGGGAGATCTCTACTATGATGCTGCATGAAGAATTGATGTTTTCTTTGTTTTGGCGATCAAAAGAATGAAATAAAAGCTTGTTGATGTTACAACATAGATTTTCTTGCAAGAGAATTCCCTTTTCCTTGGTGTTCCTTTTGGAGCTCCAGCTTGCTATTATACGACGTAATGAGATGCTATTTGATTTCATGTTCCTTGGATATCTCAATTGCAATTAACTCCTCAACTTCTTCAAAAGCCTTAATGAATACGAATTTCGACTCCTCCCAAGAGCAAGGGAGTGTTTGTACTTCCATCACTATAGGTCCTTCCAAGAGGCCTAAGTCTAGTCGATCGTAGCTTTTAGCCAATGTCATGAAAGTAGCGTCCAAGCATCGGAGGCAAGCAACCAAGTCATGGCCATTATTTTCAGCCAAATCTGAGGGTAAGGTTAGAATTGATCGTCCCTCATAAGAGGGTTTTAGCCCGATGGGTGGTTGAGGCTTGATAGAACTAGAGAGGTCAGCAACTAATGGTCACAGCATGGTTTGTTCCTTAGATTGTAGTTTGGCCTCATGTTCCGATGGGTTGGGTTGTAGTTGCGGTGGCGGTGCTAGTAGATGCTTCTTTGAGGTATGGGGGGCACCACCGAGGCTAGATTTTGGCAGTTTATTAGTAGTAGAGGCTGCAATTTTGGGTAGTAGATTGGTTCAGGCCCTCCTGAGCTAAACTTTGGAGGTTTTATGGACTTAGCCGCATGATTCTCTTATGGTTTTCATGTCTCTAGCATGATGTTTCATGTGGTCAAGCTCAAGGGTGGCATTTGTGTAGGGTCTTTGGTTGTTTTGGCTTTAGGCAGCCAAATCCACCGCATAGTAGCCTTGTTCTTGGCCGTACGTCAATGTTTATAGTTTCATCTTGGCTTCCTAGGTTTTGGATACGGATTACTAGCCTTGTGAGGTTGTGCGTTTTTATTCCTAGGTGGTGCTCTATGTTTAGGTACCCATTTAAACTGGGGTTCATAGGATTCAGCATTAGTTCCAGTGGGTTGCTAGGCTTGGTAGGTTGTGACGAGTCACAACCCCCTCCTTAGTCTTAACGGTGGGTTTCTCTACCAGTGGCTTTGTATCCTTGGAAAGAGCTATGCTGCCCTTGCTAAAATCTGTAACAATGTGAACGTTGCCCATGGCTAGGTGGATACACTACGACTGATAGTCGACATTGCAATGAGCTTGCTTCTTGAAAGTTCATCCTAACAATGATCTCGTGCCTACATTCTTAGTGTTGGGAAACACATAGAAGATTATTGGCATGCTTTCAAACTCGATAGAAACTGCAACCTTGCACTTTTCCAAAAGCGTGTAGGGTTGGCCTCCATAAGGGGTAAGATTAGCATTAATGGGCTACTGCAACTGCAGTTTGCCAATTTGGTTCCAATGGTCATGATTCAAGATATTAAACTCATCTCCTTCATTGATCAATGCTGGAGCCCCAAGAGAGACACCAAGGAAATAGGGTTTCTACTGCAAGAAAATCTATCTTGTCATCATCAACAAGCTTTTTTATTAGTTTTTATATGATCACAATGAATAAAAGAACACCATGCACAACAAATCTTCATGCAGCATCATGTGGATCTCACACTGATTTTATAAAATCAACCATAATCATTAACATCTTCATATTCTCCATCAAAAGAACAAATAACACAAAGGAATACACCATCTTTGAATGGAAATCAATCACATATTATCCATCTTCAATGTCTTCATAGTTCTCTCTCTCAATCTCTCACATACAATTACATTGTTTTGATAGAATTGACTATCTCTGACTCTCTCTCTCTCTCTCCATCAATAATACATCATATCCTCACTAAAATGCTCAATAATCACTCTCAATAATCCCTCTTAGGTCGTGGATACACCTTCCAAAAGTCATGTCTGATATGAAGGGTCACCAGAGACTTCATAGTATCCTGTGAGATTTGTCTTGTGACTCACTGTCTTCTGTAACCTTCTGTAAATCTTCAGCAGTTACTTCTTCACTTCAATTAGCTTGGATAGAGCTTTCATTCATCCTTTCCTAAGACAAATACACTTCCCAAAATATCCACACATCCATCATAACACTCAACAGAAACAACATAACAGAACCACAGAGCAACAGAAGTACAGAACAACAGAGCTACAGAACTTCACAGAAGATCAACAGAACCCTTAAAAATCATAAAAACCAGAACATAACCAATTCAATCTTTCATCAACCTCTTCATACAACTTCAATCATCTCTCAAAACATTCATTCAACCATCTCTACTACCAAAACAGAAACAAAACAGAACAAAACAGAAGAAAATCAGACCTTACAGAACCAAACATCCTCGTCAAAAACCATCAAAAACCCTTTAAACTTATCCAAACCTCTCCAAACACTTCAAAATAAACAACCATTTATCATCAAAAACATTAAAAAATCAGCCCAAAAACCAACATATTTCACACTCAACATATCCCCACACTTAGAAAGGAAGTGTCCTCGCGACCTCAGGAAAAAATCAATAAAAGCTCTAATCTCTTTGCTAAAAAATATTCAATCAGCACAATGTACTAGCTACAATCACGACCCCAACATCAGCTTCATAAAACCTACATAATATGTTTCAGCTTCCAAATCTTCAATTGCAACTTCATCTAGCTAATAAGCAACATCATCAATCTTCACAGCTCCATCTTCATCAACTCCTCATCCACAAAGAAAAACAACAATACCCAATATAAAAAAATACCCATACACAAATATAATCTGAATGGCACATCTCCTCAAAAATGTTGAAGAGAAAGAAGAAATTTCCATTAAAAAGAAGAGAGTGGATACAATCAAGAAAACCCTCCTACTAAGTAGAATGAAGATATTTCTTCTTAAATTGCAGACTAATTTTAAGACGGTCCAAGGCTTTGTTTTCATCCACAAAGTACTGAGGTACATTTTGGAGGAATTGTAGGCAACGCATCCTTTCCAATAAAATGATGAATCTGGTAGGGAAGGCCTGTGCAAAATAATATAAAAGATCCATTTGAGCAACTACTACATCCTCATTTGGATTAATCAGCATCTGGGGGATATCCTTGCGAGTATTCAAATGTGACTGATGATGCATGAATGCAAGATACCAGCAAAAATGAGCAGCAAGATGAACTGTGGTATCTCTAGAAGTATCATGTACCCTAGCAAAGTGGAGGTAAGAATTGGAACACGCTGCAGAAGTATCCCAGGACCCTGGAATGAGAGGCCAATTAAACACTGGACCTCACTGAATCATGTAATGTCCATTGTCTTCTATGAAGGATGTCACCATCATACCCTGGGGTATCCAGCACTGTTCGGGGAGGAAGGTTAATGTAATCTGTCGGAGAGGGTAATGGAATGAAAGGATAGCATTGTAATGGAGGATAGGACAGATCATAAAAAAAGGGTAATTGAAGGGATAAAGAAGGTGGAAAAGATGGAGAATACATCAAAAATGTATGAAGGGATTCTGTTGGAAAAACTGAAGGAATAGGAGGAACAGTAGGTGGAATGTCAGAAGGAGTAGGAGATACTGTAGGATCAGCAATGAAAGAACATGTAGTAAACACTGGAATGTGAGGAAATCCTGAAGGGGTAAATGATAAGAGAGGAATACTATTAGGACTAGATGAAAGAAGAGAAACATATAATGGAAAACGATAAGACATTAGGGAATATGATAAAAGATCAGCAGGATCTAAAGGATAAATAGAACATTGGAAATTTAAATCCTGAAAGAAAGACTCAGTAAATAACAGGTTATCAGCAATGAAGCTCAACAACTGAGATTGAAGAGGCTAGATATCTAATTTATGAAAGACACTTCTGAGGCAGCGAGGTTCCAAAGCAACATCCTCCAAAGGTGGATCCCAAGCATATCCCTTGCACCAAGACGTCTGCTCATGATAAGTTCGTAAACTCTCTGCTAACAGAAGCTCAACTGAATGTACATACATCACTGCCTGTAAGATGACATCTCCCACATAAACGTTTAAATCTTCCTCATCAGGGATCTGTAGATAGCCTGTAAGATACATGAAAGAGAGTAATTGGACCTTAGGGGAAATCAAGTCATCCACAAATCTGTCAAAAACAGCTCTTAAGAGATCCGCAAGCCAGAGATTGGTGGACCATCCATCCTCTGGAGGCTCTAAATCCACATTGCTCAAAGAGATATATAAGGCAAACCTCTGTTGATGATATTTCGCCCAAAAAGATGGAGGAGGTGACACCAATTCAGTATAATGGACAAAATCACTCTGCACACAATCCATCCGCTCTGTTGAAGGCGATCAACCTTAGTTGAGAACCCATCACAGAGCTTAGTCTTATGTTGCAACTGATTAAGCTCCTCTTGGGATGACACAATAGAAGATACAGGAGCAGGAGGGGAAACAGAAAGAACATCCACCTTCTGATTAAGTTCTTCAATGAGTTTTTGTTACGACTCTACAGTGTCCTAAGATTGCTGGAACTGGCCCTCACTGGTAGCAAGCTTAGTAGCCAAAGTGACCATCTCTACAAGGGCAAAATTCTTCTCAAGCATCAAAGATGCATTCTCCTCCTCTAGTTTAACAACTTTAGCTTCTAGCTCTTGAATAGTGACCTTCTGTGAATCCATTAAGGCTGTAGCAGTAGTCATCTGATTGTGGATATCAGTGAGGGGAGCCCTTTCTAAAGACAGATCCTCTAGTGCCTTACTGAATTGACTAGTGAGAGAATCCACCTTGTCTTGCATGGAAGTGTAAACACTAGTGTACAATGTCTGAAGACAGGAAGTAAGGGAAGTTTCCAGAGTAGACTGGACATTGGAAACCATTTGTGGAAGCATGGGTCCAGCTAAAATGGTTTGTAATGATGAAGGAATCTGTGAATCTAATTTTCCTTCCTTTTGAGCGGCAAATAGATTGGTGCAGGAAAGGAATGAAGGAAGGGCACTGCCAGATAGAGCAGGAGTGGATGTTTGCACCGGTGAATCTTCGACAAAAGGATTGGAAGGTCCCTTTGTGCGAAGGCGTTTCTTTCTAAAAAAAAATAACAGGCGACTCCTCATCTTTTGAATTAAGCTACATGGACCTAGGAGAAGAAACTGATACGGTAGGCTGCACTAGTAAAGGAGGTGGATCTGGCACTAGAACACCACCAAGAGGAGGTGCAAAAGTAAGGATCTTCTGTAGGAAGGCACCATAAGAAACAGTACTATTTTGACCTTTCCTGACACACTGAAAATGCTGATCCATCTTAGATAACAGGAAACTTGCCTAGTTGAATTTAGCTCCCTCCAGAATCTTCACAGAAGCTGTGAATAATTCTTTTGACAGGTATTTGGATGCATTCTTTCTTGACATGAACCGGTCCTGTAGGAACTGGCATAACTGCTTCCAGACTGGAGAAGAAATGTGGGCAACCGACACCCCTGAGCTATTAATGAGCTGGTTAAGGAGCAAGGGAGCGAAAGTTTCCTTCTTCATCAGTGTGACTATCTCCTCAGCCGTCAGTAGAGCTGGTTACCACTGGGCACAAAGGAAGCAGATAAGGGCAAACATAATGCTTCACTGATATTGGCTACTGATAAACAGAATGTCCGGTTGTAAGCCAGGCCAGACTGGTTTTTGTAAGAGGCGAGGAAAGAATAACATGGCTTCTCATCCACAGGTGGTAAAGTGAGAGCCACAAATGGGCGAAGGCCAGCTCGTCGAATACAATCTGCCTCTAACAGAAGAGAATAGTCATGGACCGCAAGAGGAACATGATGTACCACAATTGGAGGCGTAGAAAGAGGTGCCATTCAGACTATGGTAAAAAAAAACCCACACACACAACCAGGAAAACAAAAAGAAAACCTGCAAAACCCAAAAACAAAACCAAAACTGAGACCATCGACAGGAAACCGACTAATTAACACGACTGACTAGACCATAACAACCCCCAAGCAAACCACATCCTAGAAAAAAAAAACAACATGACCTCTACACATGTGTGACCGAAAGCTTCATGCTATGCACACATACATGCACGCTGTAACCCCGTATCAGGCAAAAAATAAAATAAAACTACATTCTGTAGCCCAGACAAAGACTCAAAAAATCATGACGCAATCAAATATTCTGACTAAAAACGAGAATAAAGACCATGTTGACCAATGTCACATTACTACTCCCACTCCCACGTAGCGTTCACGTCCTACGGTGCGGGGGAGTGTGTGAGTGAAACTAACGACTCATTTTTTATTATATAAACAATTAAGCATCGTTCATTATTAAATTAACACGTTAATGCATGGTGAGTTGACATCGTAACCCAGCCCCACTCAGATTTTGACACGACTGGACTGACTGACTGGGTCTCTACTAATGCAGTTCCTTGTTATAATTAGATTATGTGTGGCACTTGCGTGCATGCATGCGTGACTTCGAGGATTGATTTTAATTACAATTTAATGTGTCTGAAACGCGTGTGCGTGTGCATTTGTGAATTGATTTTAATTTACAACTTATGTGGGTTAGGGTGCAAAGGTGCACGTGCAACAGCGGGGGCTCTTTTTACAATTAATGTCCGGCTCATTTTATTTACAATTTAGGAGGTGCAGTCTGTTAATTATGTGTGTGCAACGTTCGGTTGATTTTATTTACAATTAATGTGTGTTATTGTGCAAGTGAGAGGGGAAAAAAGGAGAGAACCTGGTAATGTGTATGGGTCTGCTTGCGAAGTCTGAAATCACAACCTCCAAAAGTGGAATGCCCAGTCCACAAAAATCCACAAAAGGTCAAACAGTCGACTGCCATGAGTCGTCCTGTTGGATAGAAAAACAAAAACGAGCTAACACCATGACCACGACAAAGAACAATGAAACGGATGACCAAAAGAAAAGAATTTTAAAAAAATGTATGTCTTGGATTTATGTGGATGTGTTGATTTGTAGGGTTTTTATGTTTTTAGTTTGTGGTGTTTGTAGTTGGTTTGTGTTTTTCTTTTTTTTCTTTTTTTTCTTTTTTTTTTCTTTTTCTCTTTTTTTTAAAATTTTAACCAAGAACCCAAATTTTTCCACTAGGAGGACGAAAACCCATATTGTTTCAATGTGATGGAAATGTTCATTTAATGTTGGGGAGTTTCGAAAAAAAATTGTTTTATAATAGATACATGGTCATGAAATGTTGCCAAAAAGAAATAAATTTCCAACATTATGTGAAGATTTTTTTCCCAAGAAAATTTCCAAAATAGGAAAAATGGTAAATGTGATTTTTTTGGAAATTTTTTTCTATTTATTTTCTAATTTTTATGTATTTTTTTATCAATTTCCATCCATTTAGAAAGAATTTCAGCCAATTTGGAATTTTTAGGAATGATTTAATAGGATTTTTCAGGTAAAAATTTTATAAAATTGTGGGAAAAGGTTTCAGTAATTTTTGGGAATTTTTTCAAAAAAATGAATTTTTTATGATTTTTTTAAAATTTAAATGTGGATAATGGATTTTGTGGATTAAAAAATGATTTTCGGGATTTCAAAAAGGAATACCCGGACACGCGTGAATAGTTGCACGTGAACGAACCAGCACGCACCACCTCACGGACAAATCCAAATGCGCGTCCCGCGCGTGAACAGCCACAAAGAGACACACTCCCGCGTACACGCACGTGAACAACCGCTAGGAGACACGAGAAAAACCCACCAACACGGGTAGCCGTGTGAGAACCACGGGGGTTTGAGGTGTTGATCCGGTTGAGTTGTTGGACGCGCTGCGGGAGGGGGTGAACAGGATCTAAGGTAGGGAAGGGTGGGCTTAGGAAAGGGTTAGGGTGTGGTGGGGGGAACCGGGGGGTGGGAATGTGTGTTAAGGGGGGGAATGGTGGGAATGGGGGGTTGGGTAGGGGTGTGTGTATGAAAGGGGGTTTGGGGGTGTGTTTGTGGATGGGGGTTATGGATGGGTGTGAATGGGGGTTTGGAGGTGGGAAGGTGTGTGTGTGTGGAAATGATGTGTGTGTGACTGGAGTGTGTGTATGGGGGGGTAGGGAAGGGGTGTGAATGGGGGTGTTGGGGGGAAGGTGTGTGTGTGTGGTGGGAATGGGGGTGTGTGAAGGGAGGTGGGAATGGGGGTATGGTGGAAATGTGTGAACAGGGGGCCCCAGTGGGAGGGAGAGAATGGAGGTGGGGGAGGAAGAGGTGGGAGGTGGGGGGCGGAGCGCCAAGGGGAGGCGGGCGTCAGAGCGCCAGGAAGGCGGCAAAGGGTAAGGTGGCCGGGTGGCGGCAATACCGCAGGCGAGCGGCACATGCGGCAAAGAGAGGAGAGGCAGGCGGAACCAAGCCCCTGCAGCGATTCGAAGCAGGCGGACGGGCACTGCACCAGGCGGAGGCGCGACCAGGCGGGCGCCAACGGACGGCGCAAGCGGAATCAGACTAGCGCAGGCGGGCTTAGGGCAGGTCAGCACGTGGCGAGCAGGCACTAGGTGGTAGAACGGTAGCGGCTTAGTAGGCAGGCGGCACCAGGCGTGCGGGGCCCTGCAAGCAGCGGAGGGGACAAGCACTTCTGGCTGGGGGGTGGCCACAGCGCCAGCGGAGGAGGGGGAAGAAAGGTGGAGGAGAAGAATGGGGAGAAGGAGAAGAGGGAGCGGGAGGCAGGAGGCGGGAGGGGAGGGAAGGGAGGGAGTTATGGGGAGAGAGAGGGAGGGGGAGGAGAGAGAAAGGAAAAAAAAACCAGAAGAAGAGAGAGAGATAGAGAAAAGGAGAGAGAGAGTGGGTGGGATAGAGGAGGGGAGTTGGAACAGACGCGAGAGGGGGGGAGTGATAATTTTTGAAAAATTAATAAATTAATTAATTAATTAAAAATCTAAGAAAGGTGTGCCAGGACGTTGGCACGGGGTGTGCGTATGCAACCGTGCATGGCAAAACGCGTAAAACCGCAAATGCATGCGTTCACGAGCGACGCGAGGCGCGTGAGACACATCCAAATAAAGAAAATTTAATATCTCACAATCCGATCGTTGAAAAGAAATGGTGTAAAAACAAAAAATGTACAAGACGGCAGGAGGAAGATAGGGGAAAAGGTCAACCGGGGTTCCGAGGGGAATAAAGGGCGTGCACCTGCAAAAAACACGAAAAACGACCTCGAAAACACATACGGGGATTAATTTTGGGAAATCCGCTCACCGGTATGCAGGGCAGAAAGAAGGAAAAAGGTGCAAAAGAACAGGCCGACAACCCTATCACATCAAAACACAGTTTCGATTGAGAACGGACAAGTTCACATGGAAAAAACGTAAAAAGAATACACGCAAATACGGTCGGAAATTAATAACAGAAGAGCAGTTCACCAAAACAGAGGCACCAAAAATGACAAACGTGCGGAGGAAGGGGGGGCACAAGGTTGTCACATTAAAACGCAGTTCCGATGGGGTTCGGAGGCGTTCACATGTAAAAAAACACCAAAAAAACTCAAAAACACTTTTAAAAATTAATAATAATAAATCCAAAAGTCGAAATAGGGGGGAGAAAAAAGGAAAAATGTAGAGAAAGGCGTGTCGACACAGGTGTCAAGTAAAACCAGAATTCCGTTGCAAATGAGGCAGGTTCACATGAAAAAATGTCAAAAAGACGCACGAAAAGGTCCCGACGAACCGCAAAAATTAATATTGGACAAACGGTGCATCGGAATGACACGGAGTAAAAAGGAAAAATATCCGAGAGGAAGGGGAGGACGGGGCTATGATGTCAGATCACCGTGCCGAAGCAAGAAAAGCACGTTCACATGGAAAGCTATCTAATGTACGCAAAATCCATCAAAAATTAATAACTCAAAAACAATGCATCGGAACAGGGGTGGGTAAAAAGGAAAATTGGACAATCCAAAGGGACAAACAACGCTGTAAGTTTGGATTGGAAATTCCGTGAACGTAGGGTGCGTTCACATGGAAACACATCAAAATAAGGGAGAAAGAGAAATGGAGGAGGAACAGCTCCAAGGGAGGGGTGACAGTGGACGGGTGGGTGGGGAAGGGACCCCAAGAGGGTAACAGAAAGTCATGGCATACATGCATGATCAAAGTGAGGCATATGCAGAGGGGTATGCAATGTAGACGCGCAGGGACACATCCCCACACTTAAAACCTTAACCGATAGGATTGACCGAGCAACAGGGACCTAACACCACATGACAAACCAACCGTTAGCGTCCCTACACTTAAAACATGAACATCACTGACAACAAAAAGGGTAGGGTTAGAAAAACTTGGCCCATGTTGTCGAGAATCAAGGTTGACTGTCGATGGCACGTCCACTGTCGTTGTCGACTGCAGGAGGTACCAAGGTATCTTCACAGCACACATCCTTTGTGGCAGGAACCACGTGGCAGCACCCAGGGAGGTAGCTGGTGGATGAATCTCGTCGGGTCGGTATCGCTGACGAAGGATAGTCACTCAGCTTACAGCACTCGGATGGGATGAGAGAACAATCACTCGCCCCATTACGGACATCACTCGATGAATAATGATTGAAACCCATATCTCACACCCGGTTTAGAAATTGATAAGAGGGATGGTGCAGAGGGAGTATGCCAGGGTGCACAGTTGATGGTGCATCAGTGTGTCCAACCCGTCTGGTATAGGTGCAAGGAGGAAGGCAAGGGAGCCTTACAGTGCAGTGTACAGAACAGGGTGACATGTCCTGTGAGGACGGCAGAAACCCAGCCCGTGGGTGCATAGAGAAAAGAGAACATACCTTACTCCAAAGATCATAACGTCCCTCAATCCTCACCTCTCGGTAATTGATTGAAAAAACTCCAGTCACACTTAGCCCACCCTCTGTCTCACGCTCTGTTGAAAGATACAGAGGGCAGTCATGTCCTGAAACCCGTTGATGTAATCCTCACACGGTCACTTATGCAAAGGTTGTATGCTTTGTGTGCATTTGATGGTGCAATTGTGCATCCCGCCCAGTGCCGGCATATAGTGCGAGAAGGAAGGCCAGGGAGCCTTATAGTGCAGTGCACAGGAACAAATCGTGTTTTATGCATTGAGAGGCCCATCCCGCATGTGCAACACTCCGTTCACACTTCTCACCTCTCATTTGATTTGAAGGGAAAAGACTGGTCACTCGCCCCACCCTCTGTCTCACTCTCTGATAGATACAGAGGGCAAACCATACTCACTTCCCCATCCTGTTAGGATGAAAGCTTTCATCACTCAATTGTTTGTCGATGAAGATTGCGTCGTCAGTTGTTGTTGAAGAGGCGTACCCAAGGAGGTAGCCATCAGATCGAATGTGGTGTTAGATAGGAACACGGCGTCTACTAGAGGACTGTCAAAAGCTCTGCAGAAAGGCACACGACGCAGCGTACCAAGGGAGGCAGCTTCGGAACTGGATCCTGGGGATATCAGCTGATGAATCCACTTTCTAGACTGTTGGGTGTTGCCACCTTTTCCACAGCCAGCTTCCTGCCCAAGGGTGTTGACCACCTTTTCTTGAAACAAGGCCTACTATGACAGGAAATTCCTTCCTTTTCTCCCATAACAGTTTTTTTTTTCTTTTTGTTTTGTTTGTTTTTTTCTCTTCTCCTATTCCCGAGGGTGTCTCCACCTTTTCTCGAAGAGTAGGTTGGCATGACAGGGACCGAAGTCCTTTTCTCCCATGACCGATATGTATATTTTTTTCTTTTTCAAATTAAGCAAGGAAATGGTAGAAATACCATTTGTCAGAACCATCCTCGCCACTGACACTAGTGGAAAATAGAGGATAAGAGATCAGGGGCGGGAGGTTGGGCTGAGGGGACAGAGGGTTGTGTCCACCTCATCAGAAGTGGCTGAAGAACGGCTATCATAAGTAGCATCATAAGAGTTACAGTGCCACACCAATAGGGGAAAGGATCAAGTGACTGTGATTGTTAAGATCCCCCAGGAGGGAAGTACTTCTTCAGGCGATAGCCATTAATCAGGAAAGGATCATCAAAGGCATCAACGGTCTGCACTTGGACAAATCCATTAGGGTTGACAGCAAGTACCTTATATGGGCCCATCCACCGCTGTTGAAGCTTGCCATGAAACTTGCCAAATCATGAATCATAGGCTAGGACCAAATCACCGTCTTTGAACTCCTTGTGCTTGATAAAGCTGTTATGGTAAGCCTTACGTCGTGCTTGCGTGGCTTCCATGCACTGTAGGGCCATCCACCGTATCTCATCCAAGCATTCCAAGTGTAGGAGATGGCATTGCAGTGAATCATCGTCCTCCAAGCGTTCTTTAACTGCCACTCGCAAAGAGGGCAATTCCAGTTCAACAGGGAAAACAGCTTCTGTACCATACACTAGCTGAAAAGGGGTCTATCCTGTAGCTGCCTTATGGGAGGTTCTGTAAGCCCAGAGGGCCTCTATAAGTCGATCGTTCCAATCACGACGATGTGCGGCAATCGTCCTTGTCAGGATCGAGCAGAGGATGCAATTGGTGACTTCGACTTAGCCGTTGGCTCTGGGGTAGTAAGGAGTGGACTTGCGATGGTGGATCTTATACAGCTCTGTCAACTCTTCCATAACTTTATTAATGAAATGAGTGCCTCTGTCACTTACCAACTCTAGGGGACTGCCAAAACAGGTAATGATATTCTCGTACAGGAACAGGGCCACGCTATTACCATCGTCCTGCTTCAGAGCTTTAGCTTCACACCACTTTGTGACATAATCCGTACATACCAAAATGTATATGTTTTGTTTCCTTTTGGTGGGAGGATCGATTGGGCCGATGAAGTCGATGCCCCACTTCTCGAACGGCTTCAAAGGAAGGATAGGTTACAATGGCATAGTGCTGGCCTTGGTGGGTTTCCCCATCCTCTGACAGGCATAACATCACTTACAGTAGTCATGGGTATCCTTATGAATGGTTGGCCACGAGTAACCTGCTAGCAGAGCCTTCCTAGCTATAGCTTCTCCTGCAAAGTGGCCTCCACATGGCTCGTCATGGCAAGCCTTCAAAACAATCCCAATCTCATCTCCTACAACACATCTTCTGAGCACTTCATCTTTCCCTTTCTTGTACAGTGCACTGCCAACCCTTGGATAAGCTTCTTTCTTTCTCGACTAGAAATGCCAGGAGGGTGCTGTTGGGTTGCCAGCAAATTGGCAATGTCTGCATACCAGGGGGTTACAGTTTCTACCAGGAATAGGGAAGCATCAGGGAGGTCTAGATCATCCTGCTCCTCGTCTATAGTCTACAGGATAAGCAACAGATGATCAGCCAAAACATGGGAATGACCATGTTTGGTAATTACCTCAAAGTCGAACTCCTGGAATAGAAGGAGCCATCTCATCATTCGTCCTTTCACATCTGCTTTGTTCATCAGGACGGATAGGGCCTCATGATCCACATAAAATTTAAAGTGGGTAGACAATAGATAGTGGCAAAACTTCTCTAGGGCAAACACCATTGCCAAGCACTCCAGCTCGGTCATTGTATAGTTCCGCTCTCTATCAGTGACTTTTCGGCTTGTGTAATATATCAGTTGATCTAATTTAGAAGGGCCCTTTTGATATAGGACCGCACCTAGCCCTTCAACTGATGCATCAGCGTGTACATGAAACTCCTTCGTCCAATCAGGAGGTTGCAGGATGGGTGCCTCAATCAGACACTGCTTCAGAGTGTTGAAGGCTTTGTCACATTCTTCCATCCAAATAAACTCTGCATCTTTCCTCAGAAGCTTGTGCAAGGGGGTTGCCTTTGTTGCAAAATGTGCAATAAATCTTCTGTAATAGCCCACATGGCCTAGGAATCCCCTCAACTGTTTGAGGTTGATGGGTGCTGTCAGAGTTGCGATCTTCTCGATCTTTGCAAGGTCTGTTGATATCCCTTGTGCAGAGACAATGTGGCCCAACAGAACTCCAAAAGAGACTCCAAAGATGCATTTGTCGGGGTTGAGGGAGATCCCATACTCCTAACATCGGTCAAAGCATTGTTCCAAATGTCCCCAGTGTTCAAGAATCAGACTGTAAACACAGAAGTCATCCAAATATACCTCAATAAAGTCGTGCAGATGATTTTGGAATGCGGCCATCATGACTCGTTGGAAGGTAGTAGGGGCATTGCAGAGCCCAAACGGCATCACTCAGTAAGCGTAGGTCCCCCATTCTGTGGTGAAGGTTGTTTTTGACTGATCTTCTTCTGCTATTTGCACTTGGTTATATCCACTAAAGCCATCTAGCAAGGAGTAAAGCTCATGTCTTGCCACTGTGTCCAACAGCTGGTCTGTAAAAGGGATAGGAAAGTGATCCTTCTTCGTCTTGGAATTCAACTTGCGGAAATCCACACATATACGAAGCTTGCCATTCTTCTTGGGTACAACCACGATGGGTGAGACCCATTCACTATTGGCCCACTGGATGGATGAACTCTGCTTCCAAAAGCTTCAGCAGCTCTGCTTTCACCAATGTGGAATAATTCGGGTTTATTCGCCTCTGTCGTTGCCATACTGGCTTGGCATCAGGCTCCAAGTCAATATGATGCTGACATATTGTGGGATCAATCCCCTTTAGGTCTTTGTAGGACCATGCAAACACGTCCAAATTCTCTTTCAACAAGTTGTACAAGGTTGACAACTCCTCTTCTGGTAAGCTGCTACCCACCTTTAAGTGGCGTTCAGTGCCATCTGCATCCACAAAGGTTAACTATCTTTCACCTTCTACTTCACGAATGAAAGTCCCACGGACTGCTTTTGGGTACAGATCCGACTCCTTCAAAGGGGTGGTGTCCTCTTCTGATGTCCCACTAGACCCAATGTCTTTGTTCAATAAGGACTTAGGTTGCTCCTTGAAATGCTGAAATGGGATCAACGCTGTCTCGGTTTTGGTTTGAATATTAATTACCTTAGAGCTTGAGGACTCCTCTTCAAAGGACGCATCCAGGAATGTTACATAACAAGAGCTCTCGGAATGTTGTTGTGGCCTTGGGACTGGTACTTGTTGACAAGGAGCATAATCATAATCCTTTCTTGACAAGTGTGGATGAGTGCGACAAGAATCATTGATAAAAGACGGCTTATTTTGCTTGATCCACTTCTTATATAGGCTTTGCCTATGGAACGCTCCATTTACCAATCCAAAGGGTACCATTGCCACTCTGTCCCACAGCATTGGAGTCTTCTGCTTCTGAAGCTTCTCGAACTCCCTCCTCATCTATGCCTTCTGTGGGTGGAGTGATTTCTTCTGTCTCGCTTTCAAAGTCTCCTTCTTCAGATGCATCATCATCCTCTTCAGACTCCGGATCTGCCTCTGTAGGCACTTTGTAAGAGAAGAACAAGTCCTCTACTTCGCATTCTGCCTCTGTCTCTGGCTCTGCTATGGCCATGTAACAGGGAGAGCAGTACATCCATGATTCTACCTCACTGTCAGAAGTGATTTCGGAAATCGTTCCTGGTTCAGGTAGAAAGTATTCACCCATTGCTAATGGCTTTGCATCTTTTGGGAGTTGGCTTACAATATCCACTGTCAGGGAATGTGCCTCTGTTTTCTTGGAAAGGATCTGTTTGACGGCATCTGCTTCTGCTGATGTTCCATCTGTAGCCTCATTGGGGGAGTCAGAAGATAATTCCAAGGAGGTGGATCCATGTCCTTTTTGAGCACCACATAGCTTCAACACCACTTTATTGGGTCCTCGACCCAAGGTCAAGGTTCCCTTGAACCAATCCGTCCTTGCTCTGGCTTCAAAAAGCCATGGTCTGCCCAGTCACGGGGGTAGGCTGTACCATAAGAGTTTGGCTTCACCACCAGATAGGTTAGCCAATAATCTTTTCCAACCACTGTAGTCTTCACATATGGGAGAATGCCCAAAGGCTTGATTCTGCTCTGATCCGCCAGTCTGATGAGCCATTGAGTTGGTTGCATACCTTGTAGGCCTATATCCTTCATTGTCACATCTGTCATAATGTTCATTGATGAGCCACCATCAATCAGTGCATTTTCAATAAAGAAACCTTCTATCCACAAGCCAGTCTCTGGGGTACCAGGATCTAGGAAGGCATTCGCCACATCCACTTCTTTTACAAGCTCTGGAGCTCTGTTGGACTTTGTTGCTATTGAGGGAGCAATCCTTAAGCCACATCTTCTTGTCAGTATACTTTTAAACCTTTTTTGGCAACTGGGAGACAACATCAACAGTTGTCAGAATGTGAGGTTTGGTTTAAAGGTATCTAGATCTCTGACCACATCGTATTCCTTAATAGGATTCACTGGCTTCTCCAACCGGTTAGGAAATGGGACGACACCCATTTTCATTTTCCTTTTTTCTTCCAACAAGGGCATCATGGGGACTTCTTCTGCCACTTGTGACACTTCCTCCTCTTCTATTTCCTGGACCTCTGGTCTTGTCTCTGGAACTGTCTCTGTGACTCTCTGTGACTCTCTGTGGCACTGTAGTGCTCTGTACGGCACTGTCAGGCTCTGTTCTATTCTGTTCTTCTGTTGGAAGATTGAACTTCACTGTTCTGGCAGGAGAATTATTTTCTTTCTGGACAGGTGGTTCCTTCTTCTTTACACGCGTGATGGCAGCAACTTCCAATTCCACTAAATTGGAGGTAGGCTCTTGGGCCTTTGACGGATTATTAGTAGCACTATTTTTCACTGGGGCTGGGCTTGGACAGTCTTTTGCAGTGTGGCCTTCTCCTTTGCATCGACTGCATAAGGGCTTGTAATCCACTGACCTTCTAGGATTTGGACAATTTGGTGAAATGTGTCCCTTTTCTCCGCATTTGTAACACTCCACTTCTGATCTCTGACCACCGCCACACTATTTTCCTCTGTGACTTTGGGATGGAAATCTCCTTGGACCGAAATTAGGACCAACTCTCTAGGCTTGGGTCCAATATCTTGGGTGGTCATTTTAGATTCCAACAAGTTGAATCTTGCATCTTCTTCCTTCCTTCTCCTATCATGCATCTCCTTCAGAGAGCAAATATCCTTTGTATGGCTCTTCCTAAGACAGTAGGAGCAGAAAGCTCCAGGAACTATTGGCTTTCGTGTACATTCAGTGGCTAAATGGCCTGCTTGATGACACTTACCATACCAAGTATTTGACTGCATCACATCTCTTCCTGCTCCTGCAACGTTGGATATGCTAGTGGTATTCACTTTCAGTGTCTGCAACTGCTCTGTAATCACATCCATCAACTCCTTTTTTATATTTGTAACTGAGTTAGATAAATAATCCTTCAAGCTTTCTCCTCCGGAGGCACTAACAGTAGGGTTTTGAGGAGTCTCTGTAATCACTACATAAACAGGTTGGGCTGGTGCAGAGGGGTCTCTATTTTGATTCTGATTCAGAGCTCCTATTTGAACTGTTGGTTGTTGGCTCCAATCGGTAGGGTTCCAATATTGCTGTTGATTTGGCATTGGGGGAATTGTTTGGGACCATTGTTGTGGTTGAATCATCATTTGAGACATTGATTGTGGCCATTGTGGATTTGGTGCACTGTACTGTGATACTGGGGGCATCTGTTGGTAGGGGTAGTGTTAGATATGATCAATGCCCCACCCTCATTAGGTGCTACCAATGATCCATGGTGCTCAAAGTTGTAAGGCCCCCATTATGAGGAGAAGCCAAATGTGAGCCCGGACATTGGTTGAGTCCTGACTTGTATATCAGATGAGGTCTATGTGACCGGATGGCAAAAAGGTGACTGTTGTGGGTCTAATCTTTGGGTTAGACAGAGTGGTTAAGCTGGTAGCAACTCGAGGCGCATTGCATCGAGTTGCGGTGTAAGGGAGTTAAAAGGGACCCCTATTGTGGGGTCCGGGCCAGTGGCCCCCCTGGCGGGGGTCCGGGGGCAGCGCCCCCGGCCCGATGGTAAAGGGAATATTCTCTGGAATATTCCCTGGCCGACTAGTGGAGGTTCATATGGTAGGTCGGTCAGCAGGCCGACTTAACGACCTTCGCAGGCTATAAAAGCTAAACCCCTTCACAGCCATCACTCACTCATCTTTCACCCAGTCAAATTTGCTATTCCAGCTAGCCTTAAGCTCTTCACCTATCTTCTGTCTAGATCGCCATCTAAGCTTCACATAGTGGAAGCGCACGGGTGGACAGAGCCATCTTTGTATCAGTTGTTTGGAGTTAAAGAATTTACTGATTCTCCTCTTATCTGTTGTGTACTCTCTATCTCTTTCTCAGATTCTGTTCGTTGCGCCGTGTAATATTTTACAGGTAGGGGACATTCCCTAGGATTGTATTTGGTGGGTACATCATCCCGGGCATCAAAGGAGGCAGGACTCCTCTTCCTAGATTCATCGCCAATCTAGCTTCCACTTCATCGTACAGTCTTGCACCTTCTGTTGCAGCTTGCAGTGTGGCCGGTCTTCGCAGCTTCACAAACTTACGGACTTCTGGTTGTAGGCCCGTGAGAAACACTCCTTTCTGAATGCCATAATCTAGATTATGGTTGGTCCATCTCTTTAGGATGGATTCCATTTGCGAGACATAAGCTTCTACTCTTTCTTCAGAGGACTGACTTAAATTCATGAACTCCTCTCGCATCCGCTCTTCAACACCTTTACCCCTGAATTTAGTGAGGAAGGCCAACTTCAAGTCGTCCCATGTGCCAAAAGTTCCTGCTGCTTGTCTCTCATACCAGTGAAATGCCCTCCCTTGAAAGTGGCGGGGAATATTGCTAACCAATGCTCAGGGGTTCTAGTATTGTTAGCCACACATGATACCATAAACTCTGCTACATGAAGGTCAGGGTCTTCATTGTACTCTCCCTTAAAAATTGGCAACGAGACTACATTTGCTGGCGTGTCATCAATATTTCCAAGACGGATCTGGCTGGGAAGTGGACCTCCAACAGGAGGAGGAAGGGCTTGATGTGCCATTGGGACTTCTATAAAGAGTTCTGCAAGGGCGTCAAAGGTGGCTTCTCCTGCTAGCTCGTTCTCGGCTTTGATTTTTGCCTTCTCTCTTCTCACGTACCTCTGGACTCGTTCCAACGCTTGTCTCCTGATGGTGTCATTCATGTGGGGGGTTGGCTCCACTATATTGTTAGTGCTCCACAGAGGGATAACAAAAGGCTTCAATCTCTGGAGGACTCTCTTGCCAACATTTATTCTACTTCTTCCTTTTCAACGTCTCTGAATTCTACTTTCATGCCACTGCACAGAGGAAGGTATTCGGTTCTGAAAGTGTCAAAATGCATACGTGTAAGCATTGTGGTGGTGCCAACATCATAGTAATGCCATCTCCTGATGGTTTCAACATTGTATGTTGTAAAGAACACTCTGTCTACCAACTTCTAGTGGGTTTCCAATTGGACAAACAAAAGATTGTCAGAACACCAAACATCCCACGTATCTTGCTGTTGAGCGTCTACAAACAAGTCCCAACTCTGTTCCTTCTTATTTTTGTGAACCTCCACAGACCACGACTCCTGAAGCTTCTTGACTATTTCCCACTTGATGATGTTTGGAAATTCTTCAATGAAGGCCAAATCCCCCATGGATACTCATTCTCTCTGTTCTACTCTTCAATTTTGTGGGAGGAACTTTGCAACTGTGATGCAACTTTCTACAGCTTCAGAGGGTAGTGAAAACAGATCGTCACAGAGGGACTTCATCAGAATGGCATTGTGCTTTCTCCATTGGGGAATGAATCTTTTGTAGAATGTTGCCTTGGCAATGAAGGCTTGCAATTCTTCAGCAATGGCATGAACTCTACTATCCATTGGTTTACTTCTTTTTTCGCATTGCCACTTCTTCCATTTTCAGCCTCCGTTTGTGCTTGTTGATGGCAGTTTTCCCCAGCTGCGCACCAAAAACATGGAGCCCCAAGAGAGACACCAAGGAAATAGGGTTTCTACTGCAAGAAAATCTATCTTGTCATCATCAACAAGCTTTTTTATTAGTTTTTATATGATCACAATGAATAAAAGAACACCAAGCACAACAAATCTTCATGCAGCATCATGTGGAACTCACACTGATTTTATAAAATCAACCATAATCATTAACATCTTCATATTCTCCATCAAAAGAACAAATAACACAAAGGAATACACCATCTTTGAATGGAAATCAATCACATATTATCCATCTTCAATGTCTTCATAGTTCTCTCTCTCAATCTCTCACATACAATTACATTGTTTTGATAGAATTGACTATCTCTGACTCTCTCTCTCTCTCTCCATCAATAATACATCATATCCTCACTAAAATGCTCAATAATCACTCTAAATAATCCCTCTTAGGTCGTGGATACACCTTCCAAAAGTCATGTCTGATATGAAGGGTCACCAGAGACTTCATAGTATCCTGTGAGATTTGTCTTCTGTCTCACTGTCTTCTGTAACCTTCTGTAAATCTTCAGCAGTTACTTCTTCACTTCAATTAGCTTGGATAGAGCTTCCATTCATCCTTTCCTAAGACAAATACACTTCCCAAAATATCCACACATCCATCATAACACTCAACAGAAACAACAAAACAGAACCACAGAGCAACAGAAGTACAGAACAACAAAGCTACAAAACTTCACAGAAGATCAACAGAACCCTTAAAAATCATAAAAACCAAAACATAACCAATTCAATCTTTCATAAACCTCTTCACACAACTTCAATCATCTCTCAAAACATTCATTCAACCATCTCTACTACCAAAACAAAAACAAAACAGAAGAAAATCAAACCTTACAGAACCAAACATCCTCATCAAAAACCATCAAAAACCCTTCAAACTTATCCAAACCTGTCCAAACACTTTAAAATAAATAACCATTTATCATCAAAAACATCAAAAAATCAGCCCAAAAACCAACATATTTCACACTCAACAAATGTGTTGATGGTGCATGTGTGTTTAGCAGTGACCATCATGCGTAGGTAAGCTGGTGGTACTGCTTCCTCATCCTCACCGTCCACCTCACTGATAGTGGCTACTTGCACGTGGATAGGGATTCCTAGCATTGGGGGCTCATGCAATGGATGTGTGGGAGGGAAGCACTTCTTTATACGACTGCCATTGAAGAAGCCTATGCCCTCACCTTCTAGGGTTTCAAGTTCTACATTGCCAGTTCGACTGATGGTTCCTTAAAAGGTTCGAGCCCCCGAAACTTTAACTTTTGCTTGTGTCCCTTGACTGAGTATAGCAGTACTAAGTCACCTTGTTCAAAGTTGCATTGCTTGACATTATTTTCAAACCAACATTTGCATCTTGCCTTCTTGCATATTAGTGTATGGGTGGCCAAAATCCGGGTTTTTGATAAGTGTTCAAGTTCAATCAAGCATCATGTCCATGCCTCCTTACCATCCCATCTTTCTTGAAGGGCTATCTTGAGGCTTGGTACGAAGAATTCCAAGGGAAGGATTGCCTCTATACCATATGTCAATCTAAAGGAGGTCTATCTTGTAAGTAGTGTGGCAGACCCACAAGGTTGCCATCAACTTGTTATCCCAAACACTGCATGAAGCAAAGATGACTTTGGTTAGGATGTTTACTAAGATTTTATTGGTGTATTTGGCTTGACCGTTTGCCTTGGTAATAAGGCAATGATTTTCGATGGATGATTAGAAAAGAGGATAGGAGGTGAGCTATCACTTCGTTGATGAAGTGAGTGCCTTAGTCACTTACTAGTTCGATGGGGCAGCTAAGAACCATGAGATCACATGCTCCCATAGGAACTTGGCAGTGGTCCTAGCGTCATTCTTTCTCGTAGCTCATGCTTCTGTCCATTTTGTGAGATATTCGGTGGCTACAATGATGTATTTGGCTTGTGAATACTGTGTCATAGGATTAATGGATCCGATAAAGTCAATCCCCCATTTCTCGAAGGGTTGTCATGCGATTATTGGGTTTAGCTCCATGTGATCCTTACAAATTGGAACTTTAGTCCATTGGCACTCATCACAATGCTTCACAAATCGTGTCGGACGAGGGTAGGCCACCACAGCTGGGACTACAACACCTTGCAGGTTGTCGCATCTCCACTAAAATGCCCTCTTCTGATTTTGCCATGTGCCTCTGTCGGCACATCATGCATTTCATGCTCACACACGCATCTGTGTAGTAACCCATCTTGCCCCAGCCTATAAAGTTGGCCTGCTATCAATTGATATGGTTGGATTTTCAAGATGAGCTACCTAAGTTGGGCTTTTTCTATCGGTCATTCTGGCAGTCCATGCTAAAGCACTTGAACGATGTCGTCTATCCAATACGGCATTGTGTCAGCTTTAAACAAATCTTCTTTGCTGGATAAGTGGAATAGATATGCATTTGGGAGTTCATCCATAATGCTTTGTCCATTTGCTTCTCCCGTGGAGATGTGAGATATATTGTCAGCCATGTAATGCTACTTTCCTTTACGCACAATCACGGAGAAGTCAAACTCCAAAAGCAGAAGTAGCCATCTAGCGATGTGTCCTGTAGCGCATGGTTTGTTCACAAGATACAACAAGGCTTGATGGTTAACAAAGAAAGTAAAAGGCGTAACCAAAAGATAATGTCAAAATTTCTTTAAAGAAAACACCATGGCCAAAATCCCTCTCTCTCCACTGTCAAGTAATTCATTTCATTCTCAGTGAGTTGTCTGCTAGCAAAGCTCACTGGGTAATCCAGGTTGTGTTCACCAAGTTAGCACAACACAGCTCCTATGGCGAATTTCAAAGTGTCAATGTGCACATGGAATGTGAGTGTCCAATCTAGGGCTTGTAGCATTGGTGCTATGGCTAGATCCTTTTTTAGTTCCTCATATGCGCGTTGGCATTCCTCGGTCCATTCAAATATAATGAACAGCTTGTATAAAGGTCTAGTAATCAATGCATAGTTTAACACAAACCGTCGATAATACCCTGTATTTCCTAAGAAGCACTAAACGCCCTTGTAATCAGTTGGGCGTGGAAGATTGAAAATGACCTTGATCTTCAAGAAATCTATATGGCAATGTCATTCTTCGAAACCATGTGTCCTAGGATACATCCATGCTTCACCCAAAACTAGCACTTCAAGGGGTTTAATGAGAGACAGTATAGTCACATCGTTCAAAGACCACTCGGAGTCTGTCTAAGTACTCTCATCAAGTAAAGTGAACACACAAGTCATCCACAAAGACCTCTAATTCCTTCCTCATCATGTCTTTGAATATTTTACAGATCAGTCGTTGGAAAGTGGCTGGCACGTTAGTCAATCCAAAAGGCATGACTATGTAGGCAAAGACTCCCCATTCAGTGGCAAATGTGATTTTATACCTATCGTTTGGATGCACTTGCACCTAATTGTATCCAGATAAGCCATCCATTAAACTATAGGCCTCTTTGCCAACTACTCTCTCGAGCATGTGCTCAATGTACAGCAATGGGTAATTATCTCTCATTGTAGCTGTGTTTACCTTCTTGTAATTGACACACGCTCTAATATTTCTATTCTTCTTTAATATAATAACTATGGGGGAAACCCAGTTCGTGTGTTCAATTTTGTAGATGAATCCTACTCTCAATAGCATGTCGATTTCTTCCTTGATAGCATAAGCATGCTTTGGATTCATGGGATATGGTCGTTGCTTGATCGGTGTTGCACCAAGTGTCATGGGTATGTTGTGAGTCACCACACTCGGTTCTACCCCTTTGAGCTCTTCTAGGGACCAAGCAAAGACGTCTACATTCTCTCACAAGAGAGTAATGAGACTTGCTTCATCTTTCTTAGCCAAGTCATTGGCTATAAAGATAGGTCATGGGGTCTCCCCCTCCCTGGCCAAATTGACCTCTTTGACCTTGGTGGGTCCCTCGATTGGTTTGCTTGCTTGCTCCTGTCATTTGGCTCCCAACAAGATCACCACCCTATCTTCCTTTTCTAAACTTCGTGAATTTTTTTGCCAGGTCTTGTTGTTTTTGTTGTTCTTATGTTCACATTACTTTGCTCGGCATCTATTGTTCCTCCCTTAACCATCGGCATCGTAGGTGGACAGGTAGGCCCCCCTTTAGTGCATCGAGTCTTGGGGGGGCGAGGTATTTCAAGATCACTATCTGAGATGACTTTCGATTCGAAATCAATTTCTCCATCTTCGCTAGAAAAGGGGCTCTCTCTTGGTGGTCGTAGCTCGAAAGGTAAGTCTGTTCACAATAGTAGTGTGTCACTAGTTTGGGCTTGACATGCCTGCTCATAGTCGATTGCACCCGTGTGCTCCATCTAAGTTTGATCACAATCCTTGTGTCTCTCCTTTCTCTACTCTAAGTGCACTCTGCTTGCATATTTGTTCGATTATATGCCCCCTAGTGTCATACTCTAGAGTATTGATTTCCCTTTCACTCTTGTCACTGGAGGAACAACTATGCTCATATTCATCGTCAAAGCTGTCTTTGTCTGATTGCTCATCATTCTTCTAGTTCTGACAATTTTCTTCTTGTTGGTCAAGGATTAAGGCTCAAGTGTACAAGTTTAAATCGTGTATCTTGGACCATCACCATTCAGGCTTGTCCAAGAGGTCTTTGAGTGGCTTAAGATTCATTGTTGGATTACCAACCAACTTGTTGGTCAAGTACCCTAGAATCTCAAGGAGCTCTCGTCTATTTTTTGGGACTCGGAATGCAACAAGATTGGGTCTTCCATGTAAGCTCTCGACCATCATGCAAACTGGCACTAAGGGTGTATCCTTGAGCTTACCATTTACCTTGATGGCTTGTTCATACTCCTCAATGTCTGAGAACGGTAGATCGATGGTAGCAAGAACATGCATCCAGTCTTTCTCATCCTCAAGGCACACGATATACTTGGTAGGGGCCCCATAGGATTCCCTAGTCTACTATCCTTCACCCTTTAGCATGGCAGAGATGGCATCTAGGTCGACTGGTGTAGTCTTCCAAGTGTCACCTTCACTCTTACAGTCTATGTTCGATTGCCTAAGAAGATAGGACCATTGCCCAAGTCTTCTACGACTCTCACATTGTACATCCAGGATCGATCTAGCAAGATGTCGTAGTCCACTCCCTTCATGACTATGAAGTCAACCGAGAATTGGATTTCTGCAATCTTCACTGGCCATTTTTTCAACACTCCGAACAGTTTCACCTTCATTCCGTGTTAGCCAACCTGACGTTGAACCTAATAGTCTCGACCAGTAGGTTACCCCAAGTCTGGAGTGTTGCATGGCTTAGCACACTCACTCATGCCCCTATGTCTACAATTCCCTTTCTTGTGACATCCCCCAAAGCTAGGACTGGCAAAACTGCATGCATTTCTGTGCCTTCCCAAAAAGCATTGACCCACAAGAATTTAGGCACTGAATGCAGCAATGTATTTGAGTTTCTGCATCATGCTCATGCAATTCTGTGGTAATTGGCTCGTTTGGTTCTTTGACTAGTGTTTCAGCTCTAGCCATAGCATTGGATGATGCCTAAGCAGGTATGTAAGCTTAGAGTTATAGGGGTGGTCACCAATGTATTGAGAAGGTTGCTAATCACTCGCCTCTCTCCTAGGTATATGGTTCTTGGCCAATGGCATTGACTGTTTTGATGGCTCGAAGCATTTAGCCTTTGTTTAGGTGGCTCTGCTTGTGGTGTTATCACCTCCCTTGATTTTGGTCATGATAGAGAGATTGGCGCACTCATGCTTGAGAGATCATCGATCTTGTCTTCTAGTATGGACTCAACGTCTTTTAGGTGCTGCTTGGCCTCCTTCACCCATTCTTTCACCTTCTCAATGGCTTTGAGTTGGTGCTTAGGGTTGGGGTACTCCCTGACCTTAGCACTTCCCCTTTCAGTTGTCCATGGAACCGATGTTTCTTTCTCTGCGTCAATGACTTTCCTCCCCACATGTAGTGTTGTGGCACTTTCAGTTTTGAGGGTGACCTAGCGTCTGGTCTTTTCTTCCTTTGTCTCTGACTCTTCTTTCTAATTGAGGTTGCGTCAAGGTTGCTAGGCCCTGGCAATGATATGCTGGCCTGCTTCGTCTACGCACGGGTCATGACATGCAACGGGATAGGAGTGGCCTCCCCATCAAGTGTCTTGACGCTGAACAACCCCAACGGAACCGATGGTTTGTTTCCCGAACTAGAGGATAGTCTCCACCTAGGGCAATCGACAAAGAAATAAGTGATTCCACACTCAATGCATCTCAAGTCAACCTTATCTCTATTTGCTTGCTACCTCTCGGGACAGCACGAAGAAATGTATCCTGGGTGACCGCAACTCCAACACATGATTGGCTCTTAGGTTTGTGCTCCTAGGCCTCTGCCTCTCCCCTTCCCTAATGCCATCACAAACATTGGTCGGTAGCCATAAGGACTGGGTTGCCTTCCTCATCGTATAACACGTATGGGTTTACATAAGGCTTGTCGCCACCACTAGGCTTGTCCACATAGTGGACTGGCGTATCACTCGATGGGTGGGTCATATAGGGTCCAGGTGGTCTAGGGATACCTGTAGGATTTATTTCCATCCCAGGGATGGGCAGCTTTGCATCATTAAATGTCAGGAGAGCCAATGGGGCTCCCCTTCCAACAAAGAAGTTTGGTGGCCTATTCTCAAGGTAGGGTTGACCATAAGGCTATGGGTATGGTAGTCTGTGAGGTAGTCTACAATGCATGGTGGCATGGCCGAACCTACCACAATTAGCGCAAGGTCATGACCTAGGGTCTAGAAACTTGGTGGTGCACAGATCGGATGCTGTATGCTCACGTAGTGAATGCCGGAAGGTCCCCAAGAACAATAGAACTCTACTTTTTGCACAAATTACAAGATAAAAAGCATGAATGATAAGAGCAAGAGACCAATTGGGTGCAATCTCCCCCCATGCCTTGTGTGAGCGCTCCACAAAGCATGTATTTTATGTATTATTCATCTTCAAGCTCAAATAATAGCCCAAATTACAAAATAGCAAGCTTTTAGCTTTTGAGTTTGCTTTAACACAAAATAGGAATAAAGCTAATGGACGGTGCCCAAAGAGTCTAGCACGCCCAATAGAATGTCCAAATAGAAATAACATAATCGTGCGCCCATGCACATACAAAATAATAATAAATAACCGATGCCTCAATAAATAGGCGTGATAAAATATAGGTGCCATGCCTAAGATATGTGCCCATCAAAATATAATCCATAAATCGAATACTCGCTATCCTCCAATGCTTTCCTCCGCTACTGCTGCTATCTCTACACATCAACTGAAGCATTCACAATCGTTAGTAAAATAATATAATTAAACCGACAAAAGTGAATACCTAGCAGTCTTCAGCTACATAAATAAATCAACTGGTTAAAAATAAATCCTAACCTTAATTTATTACGAGTGCGCACTCTAAACTCATAAACGTTTATTGATTTAATATGCATTTTGCGGAATCACCCGCTATGGAATCACCCATGTACACACTAAATTAATGAAACGCCCAAAAAGGACAGACGTCCCCATCAACTTCTCACACAAAGAATCCACTTTGTCTATGAGCCCCGATCATCAAAGTTACGGAATCCACCGTAAAACCTCACGGAATCCACCGTGGCAAAGAATCCACCGTGAAATATGCCTCCTGGCATCATACCCCCGGGGTGGGATAGCAATTGACCTCAATTGCTATTAGCTCAATGTGGAGCTAACAGAGTGGGGAAAGAATTTAAGTCTCTAGCGTGCATCCATTGTGCTTCTTTTACAGGATGGTTCTTAAATTTAACTAGATATCTAGAATATCTTCAGCCAGTTCTAGTGGTCATAAAATCAGTATCTATAATAGCTTCTGGTTCAAGTATTTCAGTCTCTTCATCTAACAAAGGTGGGTTTTCATAAACAGGGTGTATAGGTAATTGGCCTCTAAATGGTCTTATAAACTAATGTGAAATGTGTTGTGAATTTTTCAGTGAGGTGGTAATTCTAACTTGAATGCATTATCATTTATTTTGTGAATTATCTTAAATGGTCCATAGAATCTAGGGGCTAATTTCACAACTGGGTGTCTATCTACACTTTATAGTCTACGTTTTTCTATTCTCAACCAAACATAGTCATCAACTTTGAAATTCATTGCTTGTCTTTTCTTATTGGCTTGTTTGGTATATGATTGCTGGGCTTTGGCAATCATGTCTTTTACCTCATCAAAAATAGTATTATGCATACTAGCAATATCATCAGCACTCTGAATTCTATTTGACAAAGATGCAACAAGTGTAGATAATCTATAACCATAAATCACTTCAAACGATGCTTTCTTTGTAGATGTGTGTGGTGTATTGTTATATGCAAACTGTAATAAATGTAAATGTGTGTCCCATGTCTGAGGTTTAGAAATAGTATATGCACGTAAAATATCTAGAATAGTGCTATTAGTGGCTTCTGTTTGTCCATTAGTTTCAGTATGAAATGCAGATGAGAAATCAATCTTTGTGCCTAGGTTAGCAAACAGAGTAATCCGAAAGTTGTTACAAAATCTAGAATCACGATCTGAAATAATAACTTTTGGCAATCCATGGTTAGTGAAAACAGTTTTCAAAAACAATTGTGCTGCTTGTGATGCTGTTAAAGTTTTCTTACATGGAATGAAATATGCTTGTTTACTAAATCTATCTACTACTGTCCAAATCATATCATGATTAGATTTAGTATTAGGTAAACCAGTAATAAAATCCATAGAAATTTGTTCCCATGGTCTAGATGGAATAGACAAAGGCATAAGTAATCCATATTGTTTACCATGATGTCTCTTAACTCTTTGGCAAATCAAATATTCAAAAACAAAGTTAGATACATCAGTGTCCATATGCGGCCAATAAAAATCTTCAGTTAATGTACGTAAAGTAGATATGATACCTCTATGACCTTGATATGGGGGACAATGAATCTCATTCAAAACAAAAGATCGGAATGGAATTGTAACACACAATCTCTTTTCATAAAACATAAATCCATCATTATATGACAATGAATCAATAGAAATCAAGTTATTTTGAACTAATTTATTCCAATCAGCATGAAAAGTAATATCCTGATGATAAGTATCTTTCATAGCAATCAAAGAATCAAAAGATATAAGAGAAATATTATGAATGGCAGGTCTTCTACTTAATGCATCAGCCACTACATTTTCTTTTCCGGGTTGATATTGAATGATAGGATGAAAACTTTGAATAAAGGATGCCCATTTGATATGTCAGTCAGATATTTGGGGTTGGCTAAGTAAATGTCTAATACTTTGCTGATTGGTCTTAATCACAAATTCTGAACCCATTAAGTAGTGTTTCCACTGTCTTAATGCTTGTACAATAGCTAATAGTTCTTTGTCATATGTGGAATATTTCAGTTCAAAGGGTTTCAACTTAGAACTAGACTAGGCTATAGGATGATTGTCTTGTATAAGTACAGCTCCTATTCTTGATCCACTAGCATCGATCACTACTAGAAAGAATGGTCTATTAAAATCAGGCAACTGTAGGACAGAGGCATGGGTTAATGCATGTTTCAATAAGTCAAAGGATTTCTGTTGATTTTTGAACCAATGATAGACAATTCCTTTCTTCAGAAGTTTGGTTAATGGTAATGCAAGTAATGAAAAATTACGTACAAACTTCCTATGAAAACTAGCAAGACCAAGGAATGAGCGTAACTCATGCACATTTTTAGATATAGGCCAATTCAATATTGCATCTATTTTCTTAGGGTCAACTTTAATTCCATCAGATGATACAATATGACCTAAATACTCAATTTCTGTTTTAAAGAATTTACTCTTTTCAGGATTTGCATACAGTTGATTATCTTTTAGTAACTGGAAAACCAATGACAAGTGCTCATAATGTTCTTTCTCATTTTGACTAAACACCAAAATATCATCAAAGAAGACAATTACACAATACTGATATTTTAAAAATATACGGTTCATCATTCTACTAAATGTAGCAGGTGCATTAGTCAATCCAAATGGCATCACTAAAAATTCATAATGACCAAACTGTGTCCTAAACGCAGTCTTGAATATGTCTGACTTATCTAGTCTCACCTGATAATAACTAGACTTAAGGTCTATTTTATTAAATATAGCAGATCCTTGTAGTTTGTCCATAAGGTCATCAACTCTAGGAATGGGATACCTATTTTTTACAGTAATCTTATTTAAAGCTCGATAGTCAATGCACATACGATAGGTATTATTCTTTTTCTTGACTAACAGAACAGGTGCACCGAATGGAGAACTACTAGGTCTAATCAATCCTCTATTTAGTAATTCCTCACCTTGACTCTGAATTTCTTTTTGCTCTATCTGGTTATGCCTATATGGTGCTTTGCAAGGTGGTTGTGTGCCAGGAATCAAATCTATTTTATGGCCTTCTGGACGTGAAGGAGGTAAACCAAGTGGTAGGTCTTCGGCAAAACAATCCTTAAAATGTGCAAGAAATTCTTTATGCCTAGGATGCATATGATTTTCTTTTACTTGCAATTCATTCACCCAAATGAGATAGGATTTACTACTCTTGTGTAATGCACGTTTAGCTTGAGTATGCGAAAGCAGTGAAAAAACATTAGATGCATGCATACCATACAATGTAATATGTTTTCCTTGAAAATTAATATTCATTGAATGTGTGGAATAATCTATATCTGGGTTATGTTGATGACGCCAAGGCATACCTAAAATAATGTCACTCGACTGTAATGGAACAACTAGGAAATTTCTTCTTTCTGTGTATTGACCAATTTGAATCTCTAAGTCTTGCACTTCATGTGTACCATTATACCTAGTGCCTAAGAATGCTGCTTTGATACGATAATGCGTAGGTACAGTCTGTAACTTCAATTCTTTTACTAACTTTGCTGAAATAAAATCATGAGTGCTACCGTCATCATGCAAAATAATCATTTCCTTTCCATGCACCAAACATTTCATAGTCAATAAAGAATGTGAAGTTGGCATACTTGATAAAGTATCCGAAGGAGTAGTAGTGTTGCCCTCATCTTCTGTAAAATCAGGCATATCTTCATGTTCGTCATCGTCCATTGCTCCAAGGTAGTTTATATGAGCAGGTGGCTTCTTCGAATGGCAATTTGCTGCTAGATGTCCAGGATGGTGGCATTTATAACATACTATTGGCTTGGCTTTGGTTACATTGTTTACAATGGCAGTAAGTCTAGGGGCATTAGGATTTGGCTGTGGAATAGGCTTAGGGTTTTGATTGACATTGGATGGTAAAGCAAGTGGTTTTGCCCAATTTTTACGGAAAGATGATGAAGAGAAATGACCTGGATTAAATCTTCTAAAATTGGAATTGAATTGCTTAGATCCATAGTTACCATTGGCTTGGAGTTGCTGTGGACGTCTGTCTCTACCTCGCAGCTTGTCTTCAGTGTCGTGAGCTAGTGAAATTGCCTCTTCAAGAGTAGCAGGCTTGAACATGTTAACTTCAGCGTAGTAATGCCCAAGGAGTCCAGAAATATACTTGCGCTTGTGTGTCGCTTCAGGTACGTCTTCAAGCATGCGTAACTGGAGTAGTGCATTCCAAAAACGCTCTGTATACTGAGGAATAGGCTCACAATCCCGTTGCTGAAGAAGATCCCATTGCTTTATAGCTTTCTCATGAAATTGTGGAGGAAGGAAATTGTGCATAAACTTCTTCTTGAAATTCTCCCAGGTAGTGGGACAATCTATACTCTTGCGTACTACAGTCCACCAAAGAGATGCTCTATCCACTAAATGATTAGTGGCACACTTGATTTTATCTTTTTTTGCATAGGTTTCCTCATGAAAATAGTCGTCAAACTGACTAATGAATGCAAGAATAGTTTTTCCCTCTCGTATGCCATTGAAAGTACGGAATTTGAAACTTCTTTTACTTATCTTTGATTCCTTGCAGATGGTTTGAGCTTCGAGAGTTGCGTCGATGGTACATCGGATAAGATCTTCAGATTGAGGTTCCTCTTTATCGGTAGACAATCTTTGTAAAGTTTCCAATTGAACTTGCAATGCTTGCCTAGCCCTTCGTTCTTCATCCAATTGCATCATAATTAGATCCAGCTTTTGCTCCATTGTAGGCTCAGGTAGGTCGCCTTCAGCCATAAGATCATCCATATGTGGTTCCGTCATCCTGCAAAACTCAAAAGACCTTTCTCACTCAAAATCACGTTAGCGGGATGAGCGTAGCTCAAGTTCGGGATTACAAGGCTTATGTATTTTTGGGTGTGGCTTTCACAATCTTCGAAAAATCTGCGTTTTATCCTTCTTCATATGCTGAAAATGCTTCAGCAAACCTGCGTATGGGTAGAGTACCTTCCAATGAACAACTTTGCAGTTCGGAGTTTCTGCGCAAGAACAGCCCTTCTATGAGTTTTAGACAGAAGTCAGTTTTGACTCCAGTTGGCTTGTCTGACTTGCAAAGTACTAGACTAATGTGACTTGCAGAGTTTGTTGACTTGCAGAACTTAGTCGCTTTACGGAACTTGCAGAACTTCAACTTGATAGACTTGCTGAATCTGATTGATTGTGTGTGACCTGTGTGGCTTATGACTTAGCTTAGTAATGTGACTTATGGCTTACTAAGCCCAATCTGATTTTGAGGTATCACGGCATGCTGTCATCACGTTTGAAGACGTCGAGTGCATACTGACGCCACCCGAATTGAAATTTTGAGTATTAAGCTTTTTAAAGCTTAATACTAAGCTTTATAGTTTTTTATTTTTTTAAGCTTTTAGGCTTATGAAGATATGGAGCTTACTGTAACTCAAAAAATAAAACGACTTGATGTAGGAGAGTTGGGAGTGGTCCTCCGCCTCTGCAGACCGGTCCTTCGCGATCCGATGATGGAAACAGAGGTTCTTGATCGCCAGAAATCTGTCTGTACCGACCGTTCGCGACGAGATTGACCGTAGAGCCTGATCGTTCCAGGAGCTCCGCCTTTGCACGAGATGGGTAGCGATTGGAAGCTCTTAATCTCAGCTTCACTCTGATACCACTGGTGTGCGTAGTGAATGCCAGAAGGTCTCCAAGAACAATAGAACTCTACTTTTTGCACAAATTACAAGATAAAAAGCATGAATGACAAGAGCAAGAGACCAATTGGGTGCAATCTCCCCCCATGCCTTGTGTGAGCGCTCCACAAAGCATGTATTTTGTGTATTATTCATCTTCAAGCTGAAATAATAGCCCAAATTACAAAATAGCAAGCTTTTAGCTTTTGAGTTTGCTTTAACACAAAATAGGAATAAAGCTAATGGACGGTGCCCAAAGAGTCTAGCACGCCCAATACAATGTCCAAATAGAAATAACATAATCGTGCGCCCATGCGCATACAAAATAATAATAAATAACCGACGCCTCAATAAATAGGCGTGACAAAATATAGGCGCCATGCCTAAGGTATGCGCCCATCAAAATATAATCCATAAATCGAATACTCACTATCCTCCAATGCTTTCCTCCGCCACTGCTGCTATCTCTACACATCAACTGAAGCATTCACAATCGTTAGTAAAATAATACAATTAAACCGACAAAAGTGAATACCTAGCAGTCTTCAGCTACATAAATAAATCAATTGGTTAGAAATAAATCCTAACCTTAATTTATTACGAGTGCGCACTCTAAACTCATAAACGTTTATTAATTTAATATGCATTTTGCGGAATCACCCATGTACACACTAAATTAATGAAACGCCCGAAAAGGACAGGTGCCCCATCAACTTCTCGCACAAAGAATCCACTTTGTGTATGAGCCCCGGTCATCAAAGTTTACGGAATCCACCGTAAAACCTCACGGAATCCACTGTGGCACGGAATCCACCGTGAAATATGCCTCCTAGCATCACTTGGTTGGCAAGTAGTTCCCACCACAATGCACACATTGGATGTGTGGGTGTGTTGGTCATCTCATCATCTCCTATAGTTTGGTTATGTCCATTCTAATCTCTGCTAGCTCCTGTCCTGATTCAGCACCCTTCCCTTTTCCTGCATGCTTGCGCCTGCTCTCTCACTCGGCGTTGAGGCCCTCTCGAAACTCCTAGTACTGAACTCTTCTTGATTCGAACATTTGGAGCTTCTTTCGTTGAGCTGGTCATCCACTCTAATAGCTTCCTCAAAGACCCTTGCCAATGTGTCTCGCTGCAAGCTCGAGTTCCCGGCCAAGGCTTTGTAGAGCTCTTCACTTTGTATTCTGTTGATGAATACCGTGGATACCGCTCTTTTGATTGGTCTCTTGCCCATTGGGATTCTCTTGAAGAGGCTCCTCACCTAGGTCATGTAATCTCAAATATCCTCTTTCTCTCTTTGTTTGACCTCTATGCCCAAGTCTCGCTGGTCCTTTGTTCCTTGTGCCAGAAAGGCTTCTCAAGCATTTGTATGGTCTTCGACTGTTTGTACAGCCTCTGTCTAGCTGGTTTGGTCCAATTTTATAAAAAAATTCTAGGGAAATCATACTCGGCCCAATAAGTCTGAATTGCAGGGGTTGAGTTTCCAACTGTCTGAGTCGAGTGGGCCGAGGACCGAATGGGAGTGGGCCGAGAGCCAAGTTTCCAACTGTCTGAGTTGAGTGGGTTAAGGGCCGAAAATTAGTAGGCCGAGGGCCGATTCTGGGACTTGGTCAAGATTTGGTGTAATTTGGACGATGGGCCGAATGAGACGCATTTTTCCAGAGTCGATGATAAATTTTCCACGCTGAGCGATTATGGCCTTCGCACTGGCCAAGCACCTCCAAATCCTACCTATGCATGAAGGAGAAGGCATGGGTATATAAGAGCTGGATTTTAGGATCCAATTTGGACCCATTCTTAAAGCGTTGAAGCTCGTTTTGAAGCCAAAAAGTGCCCGAGAGGTGTTAAAGAGCCAATTTTCATGAAAAATCAAATGGTGGCAGATGGCCAAGCTAGAGTTTTCATTGATGCATTTCGACATCAAGAATCCAACACAAGTCTCGGTTCGTCAATCGGAGGTCATTTGACCCTCCATTTAATCCCCACAAGGTTCGGCGTTATAAAGCAACTACTGGATCGGGAAGCCGTAAAGTGCATGGGAGAGGCCAAGTTGATGGAGTTTGACGCCAGAAGCTGCAAATCCAATCGGATTGCAAATCGGAGTTCGTTTGGGCCTTCGAATTTGAAAAATCCACTTGCGGGACAGTGTGAACACAAAAAGATGAACCGGTTATTTTAATGTTTTAAACCTTAGGCTTAATAAAAGCCTTGAAACTAATCCAAAAACTGTTGAACAGAGGGAAGAGTCAATGTGCCTCCTCATTTTTGCTCGTTGCCTCTCTGATTCAAACTCGTTTGGAGAGAGAGAGAGAGAGAGAGGGAGATTCTTGATCAGGGCAGGGAGAGGAACAAGATGGCTGCAAGCTTGCTTTTTTTAATGGAGGATTTAAAATTCTCATTTTTTATTCTTTCTCTCTCCCCCCTCTCTCTCCTGCAATGGGTAGTTCCTGCGTGTGAAGAAGAATGAAGCCCGGTTGGTGAATGCTCGTCCCGACATGGTACTGAATTGCTTCCAAATCGAAGGTGGGCTGAAGATGGCAGTGTGGAGGCGGAATGAGCATTAAACGGGCCCTGATTTGCAAACCCACAACAAGTTTCAAAACCCAATATAATAAAAAATACACGGTAATTATATTTTTACAAAGAAAATGGCTCTTTTTCGCATTTGATGAGGTTAGCAATGTTCATATGGGCTGAAAATTGATGGGCATGTTTTTTGTTGTTGGTTTTAGTCTTTCATAATAAAAAACTCAAAAAATATACACTTAAAGTGTGGGAAATAAATGGAAAAAACCCAAAAAGCATGGTTTTTTGAATAAAAATGGGATTTTTGGACTTAATCAAAAAAGCATGAAACAAAACACCAATAAAATATACATGTTTGCTATTTAAAGACTCAAGAGCCACAACTCTGAAATAATGCTAATTTTCTTTCATTTTTATTGATAATAAATAAGAAAAAATAAGGAAAATAGGTAAAAATGATTTTTAAGAGGGGAAAAAATAGGGAACGAACGAGGAAAAATATGGAAATTATGGATGTGTCTGTGAGTGTATAATGAGGATAAAGCATGAGGGTTTGCCTCAAGTTATCCCCATTTACTTATTTTTTAGAGTATTTACTACTTAATTCGTGTGAAATACACATGAAATTACCCCTTTATCTATCACTATAAGCAATACTTTAAATGGTAGGGGAGGAGGGAAGTTTGAGTGCTAAAATATGTTACAAAATCTGATGTATTTTCTGCATTATTCATATAGGATGGCATTAAGTTAAATAAAGGAAAGTACAGCATGAGTGTAAGGCTCGGTGTCTTCTCTCATCGCAGCAATTAGGCGTTAGTGTATGAAAACATGAAAAGAATGGATTTGCACAATGCACGAGACTGTTTTTTAATTTTTTGAGCACTTAATCATGTACACATTTGCATCAAGCATCGTTAAATGGTATCAATTACAAGCTCCTGGATGCATGGCACTTGGTTTCTTTAGGACTTGACCCACGTAGAGAGAGTGAGCAACTCGGCTGAGGTCTAGATGGTGGGTCAAAGGGGATGGATAAGTGAGGATAAGTGCATTCCTAGAACGTTAAATATATTGGCACTAAGAGGGGAGTTTGTTTCGAATGTGTCTATATGTGGAAGCAGCACATCAAGGGGCCAATCCCCAAGATGTAGGAGAGCTGCGGTAGGGCCACATCAATCAGCCAAAGGGGTGCCCTTGTGTCTGTGATATGTGGCATTTATTGCCGTCATATGTATAATCTCCCTCTGAGGAGACGGGAAAGGGAACATCCATTGGATTACAGACTATAAACGTGCAGTGATTAGTGTTTAGGACAGTGTATCCCTCGACAAACACTCCTGGTCTGCGAGGCCGTGTGGTGGGGTTGCCTATTGAGAGCATGAGGTCTGGCTAGTGCCTTAGCCAGTGTTGGCCCATTTTAGGTCCCATCAGTGGTGCGTCTATTGGGAGCTACCTATAAGTGATAGCCTCCGAATCTAGGTTGTAAAGGGACCTAACTTTATAATTTCCATTAGGAGTATGCTAAGCTAACCATAAAATGGGGTTTGTTCAAGGATGGAAAACCTTGGCTTTCCCTATACAAAACTTATGGATGGATTTAGTTAGTTATGTAGAGCATGAGTCCTCTACAGAAGCCAAGACATTTTCCAACCCTACCTTGACGACTTCGTCCTCGTCTTCTTCGATGATGTCTTAACATATTCCAAGAATGAAGAAGACCATGAACCATAGCTACAAATAGTTCTTAAAACAATGAGGGCACACAAACTGTATGCTAAAAAGAAGAAATGTGCTTTTTCAAGAAACAAATTGAATATCTAGGATTCATAGTATCGGCGGCAAATGGTATTTCAATAGATCTTGCCAAGGTCCAAGATGTACAAGATTGGCCACCCCCGACAACGGTCACGGAAATGTGAAGCTTTCTAGTGCTAATGGGCTAGTATAGAGTCTTCATTAAAGACTATGCTAGGTGATGTGCTATGTGAGCTCTTTTTGAGTAGCTTAGAGATTAACATGCAAATCCAAGTGGGAATGCAAAATCCTAAGTTATTAAGGGAAGCAAAGATGCATACCATTGATTATGAGGGGCATATTCAGAGATGTTGGGGAAACTTTTGGAGTTTTTCCCACTCAGTACAAGTGCATCCTAGCTTCCAACCATTTCTACAAGGAGACACCTCACTTGTTGATACCAAGGCAGCCTATGAGAGGAACCTTGGTAGCCAAAATCTCCAAGCAAAAAATGGCAATAGTAGGGATAATATATCCCCTGGGGATAAAAAGATTCCAAGCCCAGTAAGTCCCATCAAGGCTTGCAACATTTCCATGAGAGGTAGTTGTGATGGTGGAATTGATAGAACCATTAGGTCTACAAGCTTAGATGACTGTTCTATGAGTGGTTCTAGTTGTGCAGCTAGTAAGGCTCTTGAGAAGCCTTTTCAATTTAGTGATGAATCATGCTTTCGAGTAGATGCTATTTCTTTTAGTAAAAGCATGGTTCCTATGGCTAAGCAATTGCAGAGTGGACAAAGGAAAGGGAAGACATCTCATATGAAGAAGATGCAGCATGCCCAAGGTCCCATGTGCTCGATGGAAGTCATAAGGATGTGAGGCTATCTAGCTATAGCAATAAGTCCACTTTGAGTCCATTAGATCAATGTGGCAAAATGAGGCAGTCTAAGAATATGAAAAGGTATATGAGATGGGTTTGGAGGCCCAAAACCCCTAAAAATATTGTTGGTGTGTTAGATGAAGGGCCAGAAATTGCATGTGGACATGCTTTGATGGATTCCCAAGAGGATGCGACTAAAGGCCATAATGCTACATCTAACAATAGGAACCGCCCTGAGATGCATCTATGTGATGGGTCTAGGCTTGAAGCTCTACCTAGTTTGGGTTGTACCATGGATACATGTAATGATCCAAATAGGGAAGGGTTGAATGATTATAAATCCTTAATTCTCCCTGTAGGAGGAGTTTCTAGAAAGTTGGGACGACCGATCCATTTGAATGACAACCAAGGAGATGAGATATATAAGCCCAATGAGATCATTCATTCAGCTCATAGTACCCAAGAAGAGATGGCCATTATTATTGAGATATCAGTAGAAAGGCTTGGGCTAGTGAATCTACAAAGGGCATAGATCAGTGACTCACATGAGTAGCATGAGGCTAGTCCTCATATTTTATGCTATCTTTGGTATCTTTACTAGTTTGATAGGATGTGGTGTATGTGCCAAGAAGACCATGTAATGCATGGATTAGAATGAACTATCCATTTTAGGCCAAGAGGGCCAATTAGTTTACAGTGAAATGTTCTATTTCATTAGGCCAAGAGGGCCATTTTTCTGTCTAATGCGGGTGCAGTTAATAGTTTTCTATTTTAGTCCTGTACCACATAGATTCAAAGAAGAGCTTGGAGGGAGCCTTTTGTCGCGCTAAAGCTTCTTGTGGCCCTATCTAGGTGATATCTCTCCTTTATGAGTACCTGTCTTTTCATGCTATATGTGTCTGTGTACTTGTGGGCGATTTCTTTTCTTATTGGGGATCGGCAATCGAGGCATGAAGTCCCAGGTTTAGGCTCTATATGTCTGGGGGAGGTCTGAGTAGTCATTGCCTCCTGCAAGGCATTGTCAGGCATTGTAAGACCTATTTTAGATGGGAGTTCTAGTGACCCTGTTCTGCTGGCCTGATAGGCGGCCGTTTTAGGAATTCCTGTTAGTTGTGAGGCAGTTAGAGAAGCCTACTAAAAACATGATGGAAAGAGGAAACACTAAATATCTGAAAGACAATATATGAATATACGGAGGTGTGTAAAAAGGGGTTCTAACCCCTATAAAAATAGAAATGGAAAGAAAGAAAAATCTTTGAGCTGTTGTTTATCACCTTGAGAAGGCCTGGTAGGTTTCTGGGGGTGAGTAGACCCGGGGCCGATGCATTGTCTTCCTAGGGGTGGCATCTAGCAAAAAAAATAAGAATAAAAGAAGGTTGGAGCGAAAATAAAAGTGAGTGTTAGAAAAGGATTAAGTGTCACCTTGCGCAGGCTTGGTAGGTTCTTGGGTATCGAGAAAGGACTTGAGGCCGATGCCTTGCTCTCCTTGGGTCACTACGCTCAACTCCCTCCTTTTTACACGCCCAAGTATGGAAAATAAGAGGCTAAATACCCAATGTGCTAAAAGATAATATTTGTTGATCCGGCTATAGGAGTCCTCACCTAGTAGGAGCTCCTAGTTGAGTTATCCTTAGTTCGATAGGTCGTTCAGACCACCACTTAGGATGACCTCTTTGACGGTTCTTTTTAGCTTGACTGTGTTGGCACAGTTGGTTAGTGACTAGCTTTTGACTTTCTGTCAAATTATGCTAGGCCTACTCATCGTGGATTTTATGCCTTGGTTTTGACAAGGGGATAGGGTGAGATCTGTGATGTGTTTTGTTGTGTATCTATTTTGTATTAGCTTGATGCTCTTTAGGGTCGTGTTTATCTGTAGATTCGTTCATGGGATTCGGTGGGTTGAGTCACCCTATCTCGTGATTGCCAATGAGAGCTAGATTTTAGGACCCGATTTGGACCCGTTCTTGAAGCGTTGAAGCTCGTTTTGGAGCCGAAAAGTGCTCGAGAGGTGTTAAAGAGCCAATTTTCATGAAAAATCAAACGGTGGCGGATGGCCGAGCTAGAGTTTTCCTAGATGCATTTCGACATTAGGAATCCAACACAAGTCTCGGTTCATCAATCAGAGGTCGTTTGACCCTCCATTTAATCCCTGCAAGGTTTAGCGTTATAAAGCAACTACCGGATCGGGAAGCCATAAAGTGCGTGGGAGAGGCCAAGTTGATGGAGTTCCACACCACGAAGTCGCATGTCCAATCGGATTGCCAATCGGCGTCGTTTGGGCCTTCAAATTTGAAAAATCCACTTATGGGATAGTGTGAACACAAAAAGATGAACTGGTTATTTTAATGTTTTAAACCTTAGGCTTAATAAAAGCCTTGAAACTAATGCAAAAACTGTCGAATAGAGTAAAGCATCAATGCGCCTTCTCATTTTTGCTCATTGCCTCTTCGAACCCGTTTGGAGAGAGAGGGAGAGATTCTTGATCAGGATAGGGAGAGGAACAAGATGGCTGCAAGCTTGCCCGTTTTAATGGAGGATTTAAAAATCTCATTTTTTAGTCTCTCTCTCTCCTACAAGGGGGCAGTTACTACGTATGAAGAAGAATGAAGCCCGGTTGGTGAATGGTCGTCCAGTGTGATACCGGATTGCTTCCAAATCGAAGGTGGGCTGAAGATGGTAGTGTGGAGATGAGTTGAGCATCAAACGGGCCCTAATTTGCAGACCTGCAACAAGTTTCAAAACCCAAAATAATAAAAAATACACGGTAATGACATTTTTATAAAGAAAATGGCTCTTTTTTTGCATTTGATGAGGTTAGTAATGTTCATATGGGCTGAAAATTGATGGACATGTTGTTTGTTGTTGGTTTTAGTCTTTTATAATTAAAAAATCAAAAAATATACACTCAAAGTGTGGGAAATAAATGGGAAAAATCCGAAAAGTATGGTTTTTAGAGTAAAAATGGAATTTTTGGGCTTAAAATCGGAAAAGCATGAAACAAAACACCAATAAAATCTACATGTTTACTGTTTAGAGACTCAAGAGCCACATTTATGAAATAATGCTAATTTTCTTCCATTTTTATTGATAATAAATAAGGAAAAATAAGAAAATTTGCTTTTTAAAAGGGGAAAAAATAAGGAACGGACGAGGAAAATTATGGAAATTTATGGATGTGTATGTGAGTGTATAATGAGGATAAATTATGAGGGTTTGCCTTAGGTTATCCCCATTTACTTGTTTTTCTGAATATTTACTGCTTATTTCATGCAAAATACACATGAAATTACCCCTTTACCTATCACACCGCAAGCAAAACTTTACCTTAATCAGCCCCTTTAAACCAATATTTCTTCACATAAATTAGGCATAATGTCATTTGTAAATAGTTACAAGCAATATATTTCTCCACACCTTCTCCAAGGTGCAATGTTGTGCCTATATTCTATCCCTTACATTAGGACCCATATCCAAAGTTCTTGGATACGCCATGCATGGGCACAATAAACCAATCTGTCCTTATCTAGCATCAGCACCTTTCAAGAAGACCATCATGAGCTCTCAAGAATTAGGCCGATCCTCGATGACCAAGGAATTTATAGCCAAAGCCCCCGTGGACCCTTGTCACCTCCTAGCCCAATATCTCCCCTACAAAGAGAGCTCTTGCATCCAACGCTGGTCCTAGCAACCCATTGTGGACAAATTTATCCCCTTGGTGAAGGACTTTGCCACTAATCTTGGGGGAGACCTAGGGCATATCCAAGAAACCACCCATGTGGACACAATATCTCTTTTTTAGAAATCTAGAAACAAGGCAATCAACCTATTCTCAACAAGGAAATTGTCGTTTCCCAAGCCAGAAGCATATCTTAAAACATTTCATCAAAAACCAAAACAATTTTTCTTTGAATATCCATAAGAGAAGGTACAATCCATAGCTTATTTCTCCCTCAAGTGCAATCATATAAAGTGACACATGATAATCCCCCTATTGTTTTACAGTATCATACTTTTCGATCCTCTTCGTAAAGGTCAGAATCTTTTCTCCTATATGATAATCATAACTAGTTTCTAACAAAAACTTTCATTTACATATACGAAGGTCATTATGAGCTGCAATTCCCTCTTGAATGCATAATAATTTAAGGATATTTAGGGTTCTTGACTGCATGAACAAGAACTACTCTTTAGCTATCATTATTGCAAGTAGTAATAATAACCAATTAGTTATAATCTAATCAATCAATCATTCAATCACTTGGCTTAAGAAAATTTTCTTTAAATCTATCCAAGGCAATTGAATAGAAGTTGGTGTGGATGGGACCTAGTTCACATGTGCAACCTCTTGTCCCACTCCAACAACCCATCATTGTCAGCACTTCCTTGATTCCTCCTTCTCTTGTCCAGACTTGAACTTTGAATGGGGTTCATAGAAGCAAGGGAACACATATAAGGAAAGTGTGAGTAGGATTTAAGAGATTAGGAATTTTGGTTTAGAGGGGTAGTATGAGTAATGAGATTATGGCAAAAACTTTGAAGGGTTTGAGGTGTAAGTCCATGAATAGAAAATGTGATAAGAGCAAGGACAAGGACCTACACATCATAGCTTAGGTTTTCCATACCTTGTTCACATGGATCAAGCCAAATACATATGCTAGCAAGATCCTAAGCTAGCTATTGGAAGAGATCCTAAGTACAATCATAGTAAAGCAGAATCTCAATGACCTCTAGATCAAGCTAGTCCATGATATTATATGCTCAAAGACAAAAATGAAGTCCTAATATCCAACTAACATAGTACACTCACTTTTAGGAGTGCTCTCACCATGCTCATTTTCAAGCATGTAATAGACCAAATGCCCCATCACCCATCAAAATGGGGATTCCCACTTGAATTGCTATTACAAAAGGTGTACTTCACTTTGGACTAGGAGTAATACGAAGAAGAATAGGAAAGGGTGACCATCAAGAAGAAAAACATGAGGGTGTTCACTAAGAGCAAGAAGAAGGTGGGCAATAGAAAAGAGAAGAAGAATTGAGGGAAGAGGAGGAAAATAGGAAAATACAATCTTCCAAGAAAAGAGAAAGAGAAGAGGTAACACAATCTATAGAGAACAAGGCCAAAGAGCAAGAACAAAATAAAGCAACCAAGAAGAAAACCTCTACTAGGTGTAAAGCTGAGGAAGTACAATTCTATGTTGCACCTGAACAATCTACAAAAGAAATAGAAGCAAGAGAGGCTACTAATGTTGAAGAGTACGAAGACACTCTCACAGCTATACAATTATCCTTTAAGAAACACATGAAATGACAAAATGAGCAGCTCTTTGCACAATAGGTATAGACCGAGTTAACTAAATCAAGACAAGGAGAGAATTCAAGAAAGGGCAAGGAAAAGGTAGTAGAAGAATCTCCTCCATTAGTTGCTCATAGTGGGATTCAACATCTCCTAGGAACAATGTAATCTATTCAAAACAAGGTGATAGAATTAAAGAAAAGAAGGCCACAAAAGAAGTTACAATAACTTAACAAGATGATCTCCACACCAAGAAGCATATCTACCTTCAAGAGCCTCTATGAGAAACTTAGGCTAGATATGGACCAAGAAATCAAGGTGCAACAAGAGCTCCAAGTGCATCTAGACAATGAATGAGCCACCCACCAAGTCTATAGCAATCTATTCAGTAACTCCTTGAAGTACAAGAAAAGTTAGAGGAAAGAACCAAAGAGATAGAAGAGGTAAAGGCTAAGGTGACAAAACTAGAATAATTGCAAGGGAAATATGCTAAAGCTAGAGCATATTTGGCAAAGCTAATCATTTTGGTAGAAAAGGAAAAGGAAAATATTGCCACCCTCATAAGGCAACTACAAGTGAACCAACAAACACATGGGCAATTAAAAGTAAAAAACATCTGTAACGGGTCCACCTGTTTCCTTTCAGGACACATCTTAGCAGTACATCGGAAAGAGAGTCTAGAAAAATCCACCCGGCACTCCCATGGAATGTTACAGGGTTTGCAATCTAGGACTTCCCGCGTCTGCCACATAGCGGAAGCATTCCGGCCATTCCCACTTAGGATTGGACCTGTATTACGCAGAAATGCCAGGGTTGAAGCGGATTCATGCTGCACTTGGTTCAAGGAGAATTGGAAACGAGAGGGATACAAGGCTCAACCTCTCTGCCCATAAGGCACAGTCCCATTCCATTCCCCTAAAACAGCATAAATCAGAATTCTAGTAACCTAAACTCTAGGTTAGCGCCCTTGCTATTCATTTCCTTTGAGAAGAGCTCCTTGCTGTCCATTACCGTTGAGAAAAGTTCCCAGCCTACCGGGACCACCCATCCGTAGGACGGACCCATGGCCACATCCACCGCACTTTCCTCAAGGTTGCTTTAGTTGTCTAATTACCTACCACATTTAGTTGGACATCCATTAAGCAGCTTCATTAATTAACCAGTTAGACACTGGTTCCTTCATGTAATCTTAGCACTTGACATAGAAAAGCAGTGTCAAACAAGTTCCTTTTCAACAAGTTATCATATTTATCTTTGGAATACATCCATAAAATCCAACCATCAGGCTAATCCATAATCCGCTCGAAGGCTATCCATAATCTGCCTGAAGGCTATTCAGCAATCCACAAGGATTACTAATCCAAGATTCTGCCCGTAGACTAGTATGCAGGCCTCGAGATCCAATCCCCAGTCACGTTGGCCTCTTGTGCAATGCCCAGAAGGCAAGGAATTTACGGCCAGAGCCCCCTGGCACCCAAGCGTCCTCCTGCTCCAAGTAGCGCTCAACAGAGAGACCTCACATGGTGGGTTCGGTCCACGTTCCCGGCACGGCTAACAACCCCCTTGGTTAGGGTCAAGCAGACAGTCGGGGGTAACTGAGGCTACCTCTCCCTTCAAGCCTTCAACCTGAAGCATTAAATATCTTTCCATCATTTAGTTCCTTGAGCAAACAATGCAAACAGTGCTCCTAAACTGTTACAAGCATAATCAATTCCAGTGGTCGTTTATTTGGCCAACTGCTAGGAGTGAATCCTTCTCTCCGAATGCATCCAGCATTCGATCCGGGATCAATTGGGACTTGGCAAGATCCCCAAGGGTTTGTTTGTTCTCCCTTTTGTCCTTGGTTTAGGGCCATACCCTATTAGCCCAACTTAACCAATATCTTTTTAATAACAGTAAATCATGGCGACCATGTTGCTCCATTTATTGATTGATCCTTTGTTCCCAAGCAAATACCTAACTCCCTTAACTTGGCAATTTTTCCCAAGAAGGTGATATAACAGGATGACTACTCATCCTCTAGCAAGTTAAACTTGCACAAGAACCTGCCAACCTCATTCCAAGGAATGGCAACTCTCTTGTGATCAAACCACAAGACCATGCGACGTTGCAACTTGTTGCACAAGGGTCGCATCTATTTCATAGGATCATTTCACCCATTGAACGATGTTTTTTGGTTAGGGAATTATGATTAGACAAGAAGCAGGCTTTAGGGTGTCATCTTACCCAACCCATTCCTAATTGCACTAGGTCGACAACGTTCGGTCCTAGGGATTCCAACTCAATCTGAGTTTCATCATTTGAACGAGTGATCCTTAGGGTAGGAACCCTAGATTGTTTCTCGCAAGAGCGTCCAATTGTCCCTACATTCCATGAGTGTGGGTAGGACCTTTGGGTATGAGGGTTTCGACTTGGCAACAAGTGTGAAACTAAGTCGAGTCTTTATCGTGCTAAAACCTAGTTAGCACTTGGGGTATTTATCCTATCGATTGAACCAACCTACGCGAATCCCTTGCGGGTTAGGTGATTTAGATCATTCGATCTACTTGTGTTGCGACAAGGACGATCCATTCCTAGAGATGTTAACTTGATCTAAAGGAGAAAACAAGTTGCAACATGTCACAATTCACGTAAGCACGCGATTCATTGCTTCTACGTATGACTAGATTCACAATAATCCTAACTTTTGTTGTTAAGATCAAAATGCATGTTACATTGCGGCATAACTTCCATTGATCCTACTAGATCTTGCATTTAAGAATCATGCCCACAATTCTTTTTCTAAGCTTTTAAGGTTTCATGCTTTAATGAACCATGCAACCTTTCCCTAAACACAACTCTTGATGAATGAAATTTTTCGTACGATGAATGAGCAACATGCAATCCTTTCCTAACTACAATGTAGTTAAATGAAATTCATGCCAATTGAAGCTAGAGTTAACCTATTTCATGCATCCCTTAGAATCATTTTCATGCTTTGCTATTTCCTACGGTTGATAATGACTTCCTTAATGAATCATTACAAAGAAGATTTGTCTAAAAATGCGACATGCCATTAATCTTTCCATGCCTAATCAAAGGCACACTTTAAAAATTTCGACCTTGTAAAGATCGGCAATAGGTGTTCTAGATCATCACTTTGAAATGCACAAAAGGCAACTTACTGATAAGGTCCTAAAATGCGTAGACAACTTATTTTCATTTTCGTTCATTCCATTGAAGATACCAATGACCAATTTCATATCATGAGCTAATTCTAGTAAATTTCAAATAGCCAATTTATTTCAATTGCATTTAGCTAGCTGGATTGGACATGCATAGGTGCATCCTAGTCCATGAATATATCGTGCATAATGCAATACTTCTACGTGAAATCAAAATAGAAAAAAAAACTTGGACTTGTGGGCTCAGGGAAATATCCACGTGAATACTAGGAGATGAACCTCCTGCAGGCGCGCCTTGTGACTTTTTAGGGGCCATCGTAGACGTGAATTCGGCTTTTGGTTTGCCTTCACGGTCTACGAATTTACTTGCCTTGGTATGCAGCCTCAAGACCTTTGCCCTTCTCCCTTGTACGCAGGAGATCCCTTTAGAAGTACACATCCTTGAAAAAAAAACGGGCTTGCGGGATTTGGCTTATGGAAGGTGTTAGGGGTTGGAGCTTGGGCCTTTTTCGAGAGAGCTACAAAAATGGAGCTTAATGAGTGCTTGCGGGAATTAGGGTTTCCACGAGCAGGCTTGTGGGAATTTAAGCTTGTTTGCGGGAATGGGGCTCCTACAAGTTCTCGGGAATGGGGCTTCTATGAATGGAGTTTTGGAAATTGAAGCCTTACTAGGGGGTTCGCAAAAAGGGCTCTTGTGAATGGGCCTTGCGGGAATGGAGGTTTTAAGAGCTTCTTCTTTTTCTTTTAAAATCCCGGGGCTAGGAAGGATTTATGGGGGCCTTGCGAGACTGGGTATTAAGGAAGCCCCTTAGAAGCTTCCTAAAGCTTCTAGGAGCTTCTAGCTACGGACAGCAGCCACATGGTGGAAGATGGCGTCATTCGAGGTGGGGGAAGAAGGATGGACTTGACAGGGGGATGGCAGCGGCCTGATGACCTATGGCGGAGCTGGCGGCAATAGCCGGCAACCTGCGGCGAGCACAATGGCGGCCTCCTCTTGCGGCGACAACAGCAGCTTCTGAGCTTCACGCAGCACGACAGCCCCCACCTCCTCCTTCTTACCCCCTAAGGAGGGGTTTTATAGGTCAAGGGGGGAGAGGGGGACCTCCCCCACGTGGGCTGTGCATGCAGCCCACAACTCCCTCATGTACCACCTCTCCCACCTAGCCCATCCCCTTCCCTCAGCCACGCATCGGCTGGGGGAAAATTAGCAAAAAATTTTGCAATAAATTGCACATTATCCACTTAACCCCCTCCCAAGAGGGTGTTTACCTGCGGTTTGTGGGTTTGAACCCCCGGGCTCAGTTTGCCAATGCAGAGGTCTCAATTTTTCACATGAGGATTACAGATTACACTGCCGGAAATTCCAATACGGAAGATAACCTTTGCATGGGATTCACGCGGTGTGCGGAAAGCCAAGTTGGATAATATTTTTCGAGCGGGAATATTAAAACATCATAGTTCTACTTAAATGCAATCCTTTCTACCACCATGGCATCCAAAGATTATGTTGAAGAGTTGAGAGTACAACTTAGGTTACCACCACATGTCTACAACATGACTCTGCGCATGAGCTTAAGATACTTGGCTATAAGCAATCCAAGGATAGTGGAAGTTCTCTATCTCGTTGGTTATGTTAATCAAGAGTTAAATGAAATGGTTCTAAGCACCAATGTTCTCTTAGATAGCATCATCATCAAGTATGCATCCTTCAGAAGTAGAAGAAGAAGCCATTGAAGCCTTGGAGCCACCAAATTATGAGACCATTAGCAAACTACATAGATCCATGGGAACTAGATGAAGAGCCTCAAGATCCACATGAGGAAGCAAAATTACCTCTGACTACTCAATAGTGCTATGATTGAATGATCCAAATCAATGCCATTTCTTTCAAGGATCTTAGAATCTTTCCCATAAGAATTGTGCATGTGATAAATTCGTGCCCATCACATTATTTGCTTGAAGCTAAAAACGGCACCTACTTTGAGCCTATTTTTCATTATCTACACTTGGAGGGAGATAAAAAGATCAATCAAACCAACTCTAGAACTTGAAATGTGAATATGGAATTAGTTGTGTTCTTTTAATATTGTTGGGAGTTGGATCTTATGGAGGTTTTGAGATCTAATTGAGCATAAAGAAGCAGCATTACCTAAATGGGCAAAAATGCTATGTTCATTGCCCATATGATGAAATTGACTATCAAGCATGATATTCTTAGCCATCTAATGGATGTGGAGACTCTTAAGAAAGCTTAGGAGACCTTAAACAACATCTATGGGCTAGAGTACACCAAGGAAAGTTTCCTTTATATCCAAGCTTACCAATATAAAATAGAATCAAGGGAAGAATGCCATAGACTTCATTAAAAGAGTGAAAAATCAAGCTCAAATAGATAATGAGCTCTCTAAAATCACCATTTTTGGCTTAATGAAACAATATGAGGACCTTGTTGAAGGCCTCATCATCTAAAGGCAAAAAATTTTACTTGATCAAATGGAGCAAGATATCTTAAAGATGGAGACCAAAGACTAGTAACTATGATTCAAAATAACATTCTTGATGGTCGCAACTCTACAAGTGCTTCTACAAGCATAAGTGACAAATATCTTTTTCAAAAAGATAAAGAGGAAAAATCTCAACACTTCAAGAAGAAGAAGACATCAATCGAACTATTCCAACCATGATCAACTATCATGTTGAGGTAACCATTCTTTTCATGGAAAACAAGGCCATTCCTTTAGAGATAGAGGAAAAGGAAGAGACAAAGGTAACCATACTTTAGCTCAATGCTACTATTGTTCAAAATATGCACATTTACTTTTAATATTTTTTATCAAACTAATTGTAATGGGACCAAAATTTAATTGTTAGTGGACCTAGATGTTGTCTATGCACTAACCTTTTTTTGAGCACCTACTATAGATTACCTTCCTTAAGTTACACAATGTTTTTGAGTTAGTTAGATATGACAAAGACACTCGTATTAGAAGGTCAAGTTGGAAAATGTGTCTAATGGGACTAGTTTTCATTAAATATCATGCCATAACTATGCTTCATTAAAGGTTTTAGATCTAGGGTAAGGGGGTAGCCTTAATTGATGCATCTCCTCAAGGGAGGTGGATTAGGTAGTACACCGTTAATGTTAACAAAAGTAGATCCCAATTAATGCAAGATAGACAAAAAGTTGCAAGACGATACCATCAAAGGGCTTCCCTTACAAGACAAATGTATGATACCCACCCAATACTTTGTCTATGATAATGCCTTAATGGTCGTTGCAAAGAAAGAGCCTCTAGATGCTCTCCTACAAGTTTACCTGAATTCTATTGACTTATCTACTTCCATCATCAATTGAGCCAAAATAGCATCAATTAACTTGTCCTCAAGAACCAAAGAACTGGCTTTTGAGATATGGCTTTAGGTTTATCAAGCTAGATTACAATGTCCATTACTTGTGGGAGCCCCATTTAGAGCTAACATCTCCATTAAGTTGTGGTTCCTTTAGTTCTTCAGCAAATTTGAATCTAAGTTAAACATGTGGTCTTGCATGCCTCTTACTTTTGCTCTGGCAAGATTACTATTATCAAACATATCATGACTTCAACCACAACATATGTGGGCATACTTATTTGCTTCAACAAAAGCTCATGGTTGATGGTTGAGAAGTTAATTTTTTAGTTCTTATGGTCTTGGAAGGGTCGGAAATCCCCCCTTTGATTAGTTGGGACATCCTTACTATGGATGTGGGGGGGTAGGTTTCAAATCCCAAAGGCTAAGTTTTGATTTGTTAAAAAGAATGCAAGCTATACAATCGTGGACTATTCTACTCGAAAATTGCATTGAGAGGATGCCTATCAAAGGTTGCCAATGGCCAGGGGTCAACTAGCAAGATACCATTTGTTGTGCTTGCTTAAATTTTAAAATTTCCTTCTCTAACGTGGCATAGATGCTAGTAAAATTTTGGTAGGTCCCAGTTGCTAATTCCCATTATATCATGCTAGATACAAGGGGATAGAGATGCTTCTCTAAGTAGAAGCCCATGGTTGAACCCACATACCTATGATCCTCGAGTTATCCTAGTCGATCAAGTTGCCAAACTAGCCCATCAACTCCACATGTGTGGAATGAGAACATGGAAATCCCTTTGGAATTCAACCAATCATTGTTGGCATAATCCTGTAGAATTATCAATAGCAATTGGCTTTAGTATCTTTTGGATGGAGAGACAATTGACTAGATTCTATCATGATTTATAGGATAAAAGATTGGCCCACCTCCATGGTCTCTAGGCCAATTTCAATTATGTGCTCCTTGGAAATCCAAGGTAGGAGCAACTCCAAAAATGCAAGCGTAGAAGGGATGTTAGGGAGTCATCACCCATCATTCCCATGAATATACAGCTGAAGTGGAAGAAGGATTGTCCTATGGCTAAGGTTTAAACATAAAAGAGAATACTTAAGTGTGGAATTCCACTTCCTCTTATAGAATAAGTCTATTCAATGGGACACTAAGCCTTTAAAAACTACCTCTTTGTGATTAACTAACTAGGAAGATTCAGATCAGCCCTCTATACCCCTTCTACAAAAGGGTAAAGGAAATAGAGAAGTACTCATTCTAGAATTGTTTGCAACAATCAATGCCAATTTTGAGGAGAATCAAAAGCTGGCTCTAGGATGCTAACTTAAGGGATAACTTCAGGATTAGTCGTATCAATCCATTGACCCTCAAGTTTCTTTGGAGTGCAAGGAATGACCTTGTTTCTAAGAGAGCACATAGGAAAATGCCCCTAGATTCTCTCAAGCTCTTATAGTTGATGATTGCTTGGCTAATTTGAAGTCTATGGAAAAAAAACATTCAACATACAAGCTCTTTATTGCCAACAAACTAAGTTCTATGGTGTAATGGTGTAATGCCACATCACATCATTGGATGTTGTAATTACTTTAACTTTTTATTAGTATACATCAATCACATTATTTTTAAAGAAATATTTGAGATGTCCACATCACCATCTATTTATTACCTAGAAATTCTAAAGTACTTCTTAAACCATAAAAAGTTTTGGGAGTTCACATGTCCTCTAAGGGTTGTGAGACATATTTTTTTGGATATTTAATTAATGTATCAAATGTGATGGTAATGGTAATAGTGATAGTCAATGACACTCTCAATATCAATTGTTACTTTTTGCTTTTGATCTTGCACACCTAACATGCCCAATATGTTACTTAATGTATTTCAACATCTATGAGTTACATGACAATGTGCCATCTATCCACCTTTTCTAGCTCTATCAACCTAAAGATCTATATTTTTATTGTATAACAAAAGGTGACATTCAGGTCAAGTCTCAACGCAAAGAGACAACACACCTCTTACATCATACCCAACTACATAAAGAAAGATGAATGACTTTTTGACTCCTTGAGCAAGACATAATATGAACTCTTTGCCTAGGTAAGTGGATACATAAAGGTGTTGTTGCTCGCCTTCAATAGTAATATTTTTGGAAATTTCCTTCCAAGGTTTAGAAAGAATTTAAAAATTTTTGTTTTAAGTGATAGAGCATATGTAAAATGCTAGGGTAGGCATGGTATATCAAGGTCATTTAATGTTAATTCACATTTATGTCCTTTATTCTAAAAATATTGAATATAATGATTTGTAAATATCAATATCATGTGATTAACAACATGAAAGAAAAACAAGAAAGGTAAGAAGAAGATAGCATAGGAACATATCACAACCCAAGTCCCTTGATGGGAGGGGAAAATCTAGAGAAAATACATAATGCTTGAAACCACTTTCCCAACCAATGTATGCTATAACCATGGAAGAGTAAGGCATGTTGAAAAAAGAGAGTTGGAGCTTAGTTGGAGTAAGACATATTGATGAACTAGATTTGGTGGTATAATGAAGGCGACATGCCAATGTAGGAGATTTGAGTTTTAGCCTACAATAAGTAGAGATATGTAGATATCAAGATACTAATTGGTGGGTGTGGTGCATTGATAGATAGAGAAAAAGAGAGAGATTAAACTATATGTAATAAAGCTTATGTCCACATTTTAATGTTTTTTAATGCCAAGTGTCAAAAAATTAATAGCTTGTGACATATCTCTTATCAATCAATAATCATTGTATAAAATACTTATACATATAAGATTTTCAAACCAAGGGTAGTGTGATAGTGAGTTGCTTACTTTAACATGGATAATGATATAATAATTTTGCTATGTGGCGCATTGATACTACAAATAGAAAAAGAGAGAAATATTGAGATTGAAGCATGTACAACTTGAGATTTATTCTCACATTTTAACTATTTGTTGTGCTGTGTCACACAATTCATAGCTCATGACACATCTCTCAATAATAATTATACAAAGTCCCTAGTCCATATAAGACTTTTGAAGGAAGGATGTTCGTATTATTTACCAAGTTCCAATCCTAAACTTCCATTTGCTAACTAGTACTTGAGTAAAAATTGTTCCCTTTTAAATGATTATCCATACTTGGCATTAATCTCACATATGTTCCAAAACAAGTTGTCAAAGGGCACACTATAATATGTACCAAGATGACCATTAACAAGCTTTTATCTTAACTACTTTTACATGAAAAATTCACATGCAAGTCCTTGTTATAACACATATTTATGAATCTACTATTAGCTAGTACTTGCTTAAATATTTTTGTAATTTTAGTGAACCGTTACAGTAAGAAAATTTGAGACCAACTCATATATTCTGAACTTTGTAGAACATGGAGCATGTGCATGCATTTATCAAAAGTATAGACATAAACTCCATGATATGAAAGATTTGAATACCATATTGACCTTTTAGAGAACCAATCAATTACATATGGCTCAATTTCGTTGGTCCAATAATTATGAGTTTATAATGTATGAAACATGATCCTAGCAACTACTTTGTAATGGCAAATATATATAATACTAAGCACAACTTTGAGAATTCTCTCTAACAAGAATAAACTTCAAAGGGTTGCTATCTACTTAAAGTTGAAGAGGACCCTAGAAAATTCATTTTTGAAGGAGAAATTTAGCATAGCTCTTCCATTACCTATCCTATATAGTTTTTAGAAGGATGGTTTATTGTGCTAACCTTCTTTTGGAGGCCTCTAGCCGTTTGGCTTTATTGGGAAGGATAAAATCACAATTGAAGTGTATTGCAACCTTCCAATTTTAAGTCTAGTTGCATTCCGAATATAAATTTGAAATGTGAAGGCTAGAAAGGAGCTTCATCGACACTAACTAGAAAAGTAAAGAAGAGAAAAGGCAACAATAATAATATAACATTATATATTTGGCCACATGTGATAATAATATTCCATCATATTTTTTCATCCACTATGATTGTTGATATCACAACTAAGACAACAAAGTTATTTCTTTGAGCCATGACTCACAAAGCATCATTTTCTCATGTTAAGAAATGAATGGTTGAAAAGTCTTACATCCATAATACAAAAGGAGCAAAAGTTGATGCACAGTATTTGGTTGAATGGGCCAAAAAAAGTTGAAGAATATGTGCCAATCTACATGTATATCTTTATCTTTCTTGAGAAAGGGCTTCCTCCATCATAGTTGAACTTCTTTTGATAGTTGAAATACAATTAAGTAGAATTAAGCACAATATTAAGTTTTCACCTCATAGTAACTTTGAAAGACCTTTCTTTGCTCTAAAATACCATGTAGCCATTGATGGCTTCTGATAATATAATTATAGTTTCTTCACTTGCTAAATATCGATTATTATCAATGTAACAACACTTAGAACTATGAGAAGATAAGGTACATGGTGTTGTTGGAGAAATACTAGAATGTATTGGGAATCTTATGGAGCTATTATGACACAACAATAATAGCATTTCAAAAGATGAAACTTATATTTAGGCCTTAGATCAAATTAGGAAAAAAAAGATACCACTTATTAATCAACTAATAAAACAAACAAAATGAAAGTTAATCTACTCTTTTGATTACAAAGGATCATATTTTGGCATTTACTATGCCAAACTATGATTGATCTTAGTATTACAAAATTATAATTGATTAGAAGATTCATGCTTGACATATATTATTACCAAAACGTTTTAAAAGTTTTTTAAAGAAGAAAAGGCATAAATAATCGAATGTGTGAGCCTCTATGGAAATGATGGGTAAATAAATGTAAAATTTATAATGTTTGAATGTTAGTGCAAAAGATATAGTACATACAAACAATATGACACGTACATGTTAACACATATAAAACACATAGTTATAACTTGCACAAAAGGTGTGGTTCTAATAGACAACTATTAAAGGCATAATGTACTTCATATGCAATTTAATGTATCTTTGTTTGGTAAATTTTCACATTTTTGGCTATAGATGAAGTTTGATATGTCAAAAAATTGGCTATAATTAGAGCAAAAATTCATAAGTCTCACAAATATGGACATGGAATTAAAAATTTTATGCATCTTATTGCAAAATTCACTTGCATGATCACATAAAGGGGAGTGCAAAAGTGTAACTCATTCTTAACATCCATATAATCTTATCACAACCTAGTACGACTTGAGCTTGCCATGTTTATATTCAAGGATATTCTATACCTCAACAACATCATTACAAAGATAGGTGTCAGCCCGAAACTAATGTCAAATCATCCCACTAAGCATCAACTGTGTACATAAATAATGACAAGAGCATATATATGTCACTAAGTCCCACAGTCTCACCCTAAGATCCTCAAGCTCAACTACGTTGTCAGAGGGATTTTAGTTGAAAGATCATATCCACCGGGGATTAGAGAGAGAAGTAGAGAATAGGAGATAGAAGAGAAGAAAAATAATAGGCAGAAGATCCAAATGAATCTCAAGAATGTTGGAAATCAAGTTCTTTTCAAGACATGTCCATACATCATAAAGCGATCATAAAACCTTTTGCCAAGTCTGCCAAAGCCTTTACACACAAGACAAAGACAAAGCTTAATGATTTAGGCTTTGCTTGTATGGCATGTAAACTCTATTGTCCATCCAAGATAAAGAGTCCAAACAATCCATATGTCAATAGGTTTAGATGATTTCTTGGTATAGGAGAAGCCTAAGTACTTCCATTGGGAGCACTTATAATGTTAGAACCTAAGAAGGTAAACAAAATCCTTGTATGGGACTCCAGACACACTTTAGCTCTATGTATTCCTAATTATTTTAGAAATCATAAACTTATCATTTGATGGCTAAACTCCAAGACAAATGGTTCTTGGACTATCTAAACAATGTCTACTACTACTCAGAATTTATCTCCAAGCATTAGATCTCCTAGAGCACCCATAAAAGCCTTGATTTACTTATGGCAGCTTGTTGCCCTATTTTAGACAGTCAATAACAGCTTATAATAGCCCTCAATGAGATCTTTCATATATTTAAACTTCTATGATGGTTGGAGATGGATCCCCCAAGGTACATTACCAAGATTCAAGTGATGTATCTCTTTTGGAGCTTAAAAATTGAGCCCTAAAGTGTTATGGTTGCTTTTAGCCTTGTTTTGTCTGTTCAAAATAGTCCATTTCAACCTACACAAAAACTCTCTTTCCCTCTCCAAATGCATGCTCCAAGTAGTCTCCTCCTTCCCCACTTGTGAGGGCTCTTTCTCCTTGTCTCACACTTGCCTTCCATGAGCTTCTTCCTCCATCCAAGTATCCATCAAAGCAAACCCCTACTCAGCCTATTTGTGCCAGTTTTGGCTAAAAATAGCCTCCTGTTCTTCACATGTTTCTCCTTCTTATTGCTCAAGTAATTGTTAAGTCACTTAGGTGACTTCCTACTCTCTATCTCATGTCATATAACATAGGACTTGCCATAGTGCATATCAAACTTGCCAAGACTTTTAAAGACCCAAGTCTAGCATGGTCTTGTCATGTGATTTAGAAGAGATAAGTCATGCCTACCTCTAAGGCACCTGACTTTTTGCCTTTTCACGCCATAGACTAATACTTGCATAACATTCGTCCCCTCTGAGCTTGTACATCCTCTGGCATGTGCCAAAGTCCTAGTTGTCACAAATTTAGAGTCCTCCTCATCCTCTGCAACCATATCCTCTACTTCTTCACCTCCCATATCTTCCTCGCTAGCCCTTGTATCATGGCTACTACTTTCATCCAACTTTGGCACCTCATTGATAGTGGATTCCCGGCTCTTGAATAATTTGATTCTTTTCCCTACTATAGAATTATTATGGTTGTCCTATCTAGCTCATTTAATGCATAAGTAGCATTATCAAACACGTCTTACCACATAGGTTCTGAACCATCATTTGGAGACTTTATGTATGGCACTATATTGGTCTTCCAAAGTGCCGTCATAGACCAGTACCCAATTCCCATCTTATCGCCTCAATCTATGACGTTTATCAAACCATTACTTGTTTTATATCCTTGTTGCTCTTAACTTTGCAATTAGTGCATCTATGTCTTCTGACCTCCTTTCCAACTGTCTAATACATAAGGCCAACAACTCCTCTCGAGTCATCTCCTCTTCCCAAGTTAGAACACTCCATGTGGATGCCATCTCTTCTATCGACATGATAGGTTTTTTATCATACATCAATTTAGCAAGCATATATCTTATAACAACACTATGACTTGTCTGTTAGATATGATCAATGCCCCACCCTCATTAGGTGCTACCAATGATCCATGGTGCTCAAAGTTGTAAGGCCCCTATTATGAGGAGAAGCCAAATGTGAGCCCGGACATTGGTTGAGTCCTGACTTGTATATCAGATGAGGTCTATGTGACCGGATGGCAAAAAGGTGACCATTGTGGGTCTAATCTTTGGGTTAGACGGAGTGGTTAAGCTGGTAGCAACTCGAGGTGCATTGCATCGAGTTGCGGGGTAAGGGAGTTAAAAGGGGCCCCTATTGTGGGGTCCAAGGGCCGCAGAAGCGGCCCCTGGCTGGGGGGTCCTAGGGGGGCCAGCGGCCCCCTTGGCGAGGCTCCGGGGGCAGCGTCCCCGACCCAATGGTAAAGAGAATATTCCTTGGAATATTCCCTTGCCGACTAGTGGAGGCTTATATGGTAGGTCAGTCAGGCCAACCTCACGGCCTTCACAGGCTATAAAGGCTAAACCCCTTCATAGCCATCGATCACTTATCTTTCACCCAGTCAGAGTTGTTGTTCAAGCTAGCTTTAAGCTCTTCACCTATCTTCTGTCTAGTTCACCATCTAAGCTTCACACAATGAAAGTACACGGGTGGACAGAGCCATCTTTGTATCAGTTGTTTGGAGTTAAAGAATTTACTGATTCTTCTCTTATCTGTTGTGTACTCTCTATCTCTTTCTTAGATTATGTTCGCTGCGCTGTGTAATATTTTACATGGTATCAGAGCCCAGGGGGCTCTAGAGATCGGAGAGTGTGCAAGAGATAAAGGCTTTAACAGCAAAGAGAAACTATGTCGACTTCTGGAAGTGGTTCTGGCGCATCAGGAAGCGGTGCAGGAGGTGGTGTTGCTGTATCGGCTATTCAAACACTAAGGATTCGTCCACCAACCTTCAGCGAAGGCAAGTTAGATGGTACAAACTACACCTTGTGGAAGTTCAAAATTACAACTATCCTTGATTCTTATGAGCTTCTGGAGACTATGCTGGGGACTGACGCAGAACCACAGCCTACCCCTGACCCATCAAATCCTAGTGTGATGATTCCTCCGAATGCAGATCTTCTACGAGCTTGGAAACGAAGGAATACAAATGCATTGTATGCCTTAGTTACAAGCTGTTCTGACAGTGTTCTAACTTTGATTTAGCATACAACCAAAGCGTCAGACGCTTGGAATGTACTAAGGAGTCAGTATGAAACACGAAACCAAACACAGATTCAAAACTTAGAATCAACTAGCAGTGGAGAATTTTGCTGAAGGAGAGACGATTGAAGCATTCATCACTCGGATTAAGAATCTGCGCGACCAGATAGCTGGTGCGGGATACAAAAGACTAGCGAAGAGCTAGCTCAGAGGTGTCTTCGGATTTGTCCACAAAAGTTTGATGGACTAGTAACTACCCTTAATACTCAGGTGAGACCTCATGCTTTGACTTTTGAGGAGTTTTGTGCATTATTAATGGAGGAGGAGTTGAGGCTAAAAGCTCGAGAAAGAAGCAACAATGGAGATGCTGCATTCTCTGCCAATGCAAAAGGCAAAGGTGGTTCCTCCACCAAAAATGATGGTGATAAAAAGAAGAAGGGCGGAAAGAAGAAGTTTCAAGGAGAGTGCTTCTACTGCAAGAAGAAAGAACATGCAATTGCAGATTGTCGTGTCAAGAAGACAGATGAAAAGAATGGTACCCTTAAAAGTAAAGGGAAAGAGACAGCCAATACGACTGAAGCAGAGCTGGAATTATTCATGGCAACCATTGAGGAAGTGTGCTCCTCGGTGCAAGAAGAATCTACCACTGACTCATGGGTGTTGGATAGTGGGGCCTCCCGAACAAGAAAGGTCTATACAGTTCTATGCAGCCTCTACAAGAATCCATCACTATGACGGTTGGAAATGATGCTATATGCCCTGCTGTGGGCACAGGTACTATTTCTTTTGTTGCTGCAAATGGTGAAGTCAAAAATCTTTCAAATGTGTTGTATGTTCCAGAAATTAGGAGAAATCTCTTATCAGTTGTGCTACCATAACTGATCTTGGTCATGAAGTGAGGTTCAAGAAGACAGGTGCAGAAATTCTTGATAGTGCTGGCACAATTGTTGGCAAAGGAGAAAGAAGGAACAACCTGTATGAGCTAAGTGCTCTTACAGCCACCGCTGGAGTGGGCACAAGTAAGCTTTGGCATGAAAGGTTTGGACACATCGGATTTGCAGTGTTGAAGGAGATGCAAAAGCAAGGTATGGTTGCTCACCTACCTACAATAACTGAATTGAAGGAACAATGTGAAGCTTGTATGATGGGCAAGCAACAGAGAAAGGCATTTCCACAAGAAAGCAAGAATAGAGCATAGGCTCCTCTAGAGTTGGTGCATGCTGACTTGTGTGGTAAGATGCCTACACAGGCCTTGGGAGGATCTTCTTATTTTATGTTGATTGTCGACGACTACAGTAGGAAGATGTGGGTGTACTTCCTTCGTGATAAGGCTCAAGCTTTTGGTAAGTTTAAAGAATGGCTAAAACTTGTTGAGAATGAAACAGGAAAAAGTGTGAAGAAATTTAGAAAAGATGGTGGTGGTGAGTTCAACTCAAAGGAGTTTGAAGGCTTTTGCAAGAGCAAAGGGATCAAGCATCAATTGACGACGCCTCACACACTTCAACAGAACGGTGTTGTGGAACGCAGGAATTGCACCATTGTGGAGATGGCAAGATGCATGCTAAAGGGCAAGGGATTGCCTAACCATTTTTGGGCTGAAGCTATTAATACTGCAGTCTACATTCTAAATCGGAGCTATACAAAGGCTCTCAAGGGAAAAACACCTCATGAGGCTTACACTGGTAAGAAACCATCTGTCTCAGATTTCAGAATTTTTGGATGTGAATGTTATGCACATGTTCCAGATGAGAAGAGAAACAAGTTAAAACCAAAAAGCAGAAAATGTATCTTCTTGGGTTATAGTGATGGGCAGAAGGCTTACAAATTATATGACCAAGAGGCAAAGAAGATCATCGTGAGCTGTGATGTGGTGTTCAAGGAGGAGCCGCATATAGTGGAGGAGGAGAAGCCAAGTTCTTCCACTTCATCATCAAGCAAAGAAGTAGTCCACTATGAACCTGTCCCGAGAGCTATCCCTATCCTTAAGGAGGAGGAAGCATCATCTTCAAATGATGAGGAAAAATTTTACCAACCTGACATCACCCCACCAGAAAAGCCATTGCCGCGTTGGGTGAAGCAGCTCTATGACCACAATAATCCTATGCCTGCATCTGTTGAGGAGAAGCCAGACAGACCAAGGAGGTCTTAGAGAATAGAGGAGCAAAGGAGGGCTTCTGCTCACATAGTCAATATGGCCTTGATGGTTGAGATTATGAGAGAAGTAAAGGAGCCAACTGACTTAGATGAAGCACTTGCAAATCCATCATGGAAGGCTGCTATGCAGGTAGAGTATGACAGCATAATGAAGAATGACACTTGGGAGCTAGTGGATCGACCAGCAAAGCGGAAGGTTATTGGCACCAAGTGGATCTGGAAGGTAAAGTACAAGGCTGATGGTACCTTAGAAAAGTACAAAGCTAGACTGGTTGCCTAAGGATTTTCACAAGTTGAAGGGTTTGATTTTCAAGAGTCATTTGCCCCAACTGCCAAAATGACCACTATTTGCACGGTACTTGCAGTGGTTGCCCATAAGAAGTGGCCAGTGTACCAAATGGATTTCAAGTCAGTGTTCTTAAATGGTGACCTCAAGGAGGAGGTGTACGTGGCTCAGCCACCAGGGTTTGAGGCCCCCCATTCTGAGAACAAAGTGTGTAAGCTGAAGAAGGCATTATATGGGCTGAAACAAGCCCCCAGAGCATGGTACCAGCGGATAGATAAGTTCTTTTTAAACCTAAACTTCAAAAGATGTGCCTCATATGCTAACTTGTATGTTTACAGGGATGGTAAAAAGTCTGTAGCGATTGTCCTATATGTGGACGACCTTCTTATTACAAGTGACTATGAAGATATGATCAACCAAACTCGAAAGGCTTTGAGTTCTGAGTTTGAAATGACATACTTAGGCTTGTTGCACTATTGTTTGGGGATTGAAGTCTGGCAAGAGCCAGGAAAGATTTTCATCTCTCAGAAGAAGTATGCATGGGAGATTTTGAAGGCATTTGGCATGACCGAGTGCAAGGAGATAGCTATATCTATGGAGGTGAATGCAAAGTTATCTGTCGAGGATACATCAGCACTAGCAGACATTGGGAGGTATAGGAGGTTGGTCGGCAGTTTGATCTACTTGTGTAACGCCAGACCAGATATCAGTTTTGCTGTTGGTGTTTTGAGCAGGTTCTCAAACAAACCTCATGAGAGTCATTGGAAGGCTGGGATGCGGGTGCTCAGATACTTGAAGAAAACTCTTGACTATGGTATCACATACAGTTTTGGAACTTCTCTTGTGGGGAACTGTGACTCAGATTGGGCAGGAGACAGTGATTCCAGGAAGTCAGTTTCTAGTTATTGTTTCTCTTTGGGTTCAGAAATTTTCTCTTAGACTAGTAAGAAGCAACCAATAGTGGCATTGTCTTCTACCAAAGCAGAGTACAAGGCAGCTTGTTAATCTTCAATCTCAGCTCAAAAGAAATCCAAAAGCATAACCAAGCATGTAACATGAACCATAAGCATCAATGTACCACCCCAAATATTGGGTAAACACCCCAAGGTAATAGGCATATGCTTTCACTAATAAAATAGCATTTATCCCTACTTATTACAATAGTAAAAAAACCTATGTAAAACTTAGCAAAAGAGTGCTCAAATCAGTCCCATAGCATTCCAATACATTTAAAAAGACATAGAACAAAGCGAAAAAAGCCGGCCCAGTGGAAAAACAGGAGGAAAAGAGCCAAAAGCGCAAGAAGCAAACTCAAAAGTCCAAGGCAAGCACAAAAGGAAAAATGTGCATTTTAAATATAAAAGTAAACCCTAAACCCTTGGAAAAGAGTGCTAGGCTCCCTCCTATGCAATTTGTAAATGTAGGTGGGCATGGGTGAATGAACAATGTAAATAGGAAGGGAATAGGGAAAGAGGACCTAGGCTAAAATGGCCGGTCATGTAAAAAAGGGATGGGCGTCTAAGAGGAGTAGGGTATGTATAAAAATGTAAAAAGTAAATGAAGAAGATCATTCTTGTGTATGTATGGCCAAAACTAGCTCTCTTCTTCTTCTTCTTCTTCTTCTTCTTCTTCTTCTTCTTGTGCTTGTTCTTGTAGCTTGTGCTTGAGAGAGGGAGTGTAAAGAAGTGAGGGAGTGAGTGTGTGAGGGTGAGGGACCATGGTGGAGAAGCTCTCCATCTTCTCCTCTCTTCTCTTCTTCTTTTCTTTTCTCTTTTGTCTCACGTGCCGCCCCAGTGGAGCTTGGAGCTTAAGGATCAAGCTTGCTTTAGCTTGCACCTTGGATCCTAGAGCTATGGAGAGCTTGAGGGAGGAGGCAACTCAATCGCACATGAATGTAAACTCACTACACTCATAGGTGTGAGAGCACGTGCGGTTATGTGAGAGGTAGCCATTGTACTAGCTTAAAACGCTTGAAACAATAAGCGGTATGTGGGTCTTGGCAGTTAAGTGAGAGGCTCCCACATTTTGGTTCCATTGCCGAGACCAATAGATTCAATCTTTGAGTGCTTGCACGCTCTGAATCGAGTAATAAAGTAGGAGTTCAACTCCAAAGTGACACTTGGTTTTAGGTAGAAAGCAAGGGAGTTGGAGGCTATTCAATTTCTTTTGTGGATTAGATTAGGTTTAGGAAGCTTTCTGTGCATTGGTTAGAGTAGGAGTTTCGCATTTTGATCAAACTTGAGGCATTACGAGTTAGGAAAATAAGAAAAAAGAAGGAAAGATAACTCTCTAGATAACTAGGAAATAGGAAAAGGAGGGAAGAAAAGAAATAGATTTTTCATATCTAGGAAGGAAAATGAAGAGAGAAAGAGAGAAAATTAAAATGTGAAAAAAGGGAAAGAGAGAGCTCATTTCCATTCAGTGAGATTAAGAGAGAGCTGGTGAGAGAGAGATAGGGAGTGAGAAGTCCAGAGGCTACTGCACCAACGATTCTTATATTTGACACTTCCAGCTCTCCCAGGTATGCTATAAATCCTTGTTGATTGTTGTATTAATTTGGAATCATGGATAGTTTAAATAGTGGTATTAAGTCATTAAATAGGGTGTTTGTGTCATTCAGCAAGTTTTTGTGCCACTCTCATGGCAATCATAGGCCTCAAACAACCGAATCGTGACCTGGCTCGGACGTTCAAGTCATTTGAGTGACCACTCGAATGTTCGACTTAGACAGACCTAACCACTCAACCTCAAATGGCCAAACTCAAAGTCCACTCGAACGCTTCGATGGGCACCCCTTGTCCCAGTCCGAGTTCGACCACTCGGACAACCGTATCCTTTAAAAAGTCCACTCGGACAGCCAAACCCACGACTCGGACGACCAAGTCTGGGACTTAAACCAGTTGTCCAAAACCTTGTTTTGACTAATTTTTTACCTTCAAGGGCTTGTAGAGCCTATTCCTAATTGACCAAAACTAGACCAGTAGATGAAACCATATGACTATTTACACTCAAGAGAAAAAAAGAACTTTGACCTAGTACTCTGTGGGGACTGAAAATTTTAACCATTGGTTGCTACCTCAGTAGTTACCCAAATTGACTCACTTGGCTGAGACCACTTGTCTCACAACCCAAATTGACTCATTTGACTAACCACCTATCTCACGACCCATAGAGAATCCAATTTCAACCATTAGGAGCATTCAAAACCCCTCCAAAAGCATCAAGAATAGAAAACTAATTGATGCAGTCGACTCCATCAAAGGTCACACTCGGAAGTGTAGGCATTTAAGCATGTGTGAAAGTTAGAAATCTTGATTTTGCGCAGCACATATCAAGACACACTACCAGTGTATAAGTGCTACACATTTGTAAACTGTTGGGTTAGTAAGGAGCACACCCACCAGTAGGAGTACAACCCCAAGAATCAGACAAGGGACTTAGAAAACCATAAACAAAGACATAGAGGGAACCAAACCATCACATTACTAAGGGAAGGAAAGGGTCACCAAGATTAGAGATACATATCTAGCTGGCTTAGTTGACCTCATAGATGCACTGGTGGTCAAGAGGAAACTACTATGGCAGGCACCAGCTCGAATGAGAACGATCTAGACCTCAACCTTGACCTTAACATGGTTGAGCACCCAAATGACATCTGGCAACTTGTCACACAATATGACCAGTAGACGAGGATAATGCACCATGGGAGACCAATAGTCGGTGTCATAGCCGATCTTAAGGAAGAGAGGAGACTGGCAAGGATAGCATTGCAGCACATGCAAGTTATAGCCAAGAGCAAAGGGCTCAAAGGTTGCATCAAGAGAGAGAACTCAATGAGGTTCACAAGATCCTAACCATCTCAGGTAGGAGCAAAACGGGAAGTAATGCTGATAGGGAGAGAGCCCTAGAAGCCAACCTTACAGTAAATGAGCTACTCACAAAAAGATTGCTAGACAATACTAGCGTTGAGTGAAGTGGGGCAGCCTTAGTGGCATCATTGCTAGCCGACGAGCTGGGAGTCACCCCAAATGCTAGGAGCCAAATGAAAATACCTATAGCTACCAAAGCAACTTGATAAATACCAGGAAGACAATGACCCCTACAGCTTTGTCGAGTAGTTTGAGCAAATGTGTGAGGCTAATAACCTCATGGACCCCACTCAACAAGTACAAGCATTCAGTTTGTGCTTGGAGACAAGGAATGAGCTTGGTTCACTAGTCTAGACAATGTGAAATGTAATGACTTTACCCACTTGAATGATCTCTTCTTTAAGAGATTCTCAGAGGTAGGATACTTTGACAACCTCATTGTTAAGCTAATGAATGTTAGCGAGAAAGACAAAGAGAACATACGAGACTATGTCATGCATGTGAGGAGTCTCTATAAGAGGATACCTAAAGACGTTGAGCAACCTAGCGAGAGAGTGGTCTCTACCATATTCATTAACAAGATCCATAACAAAGAACTCTATAAGGCCCTTGCAAGCAACTCGAACCTGCAAAGGGATGTGCTTGCAAGAGCCATCGAGGAAGCCATATGGGTAGATGACTTGCTTAGGGAGAGAAGCTCTTAGGCTATGCAACAAGGTACCAATGCAATTAGGAACACCGAGAGAGCTATAGCAACTAGTGAATGAGTACCCCTAGTGAACAAGAAATAGGGAAGATTGCGGAGCTGGCTAAACTACAAGAGTCATTAGGAAGACCAATACAACCTCACATGCAATGTGTGCATTGTGGAGGGAACCACCTGCCTTCTAAATATCCCGATCCCAGATCAAGGCCTTGTGCCAATTGCAAAAGATTTGGGCATGACACCATGCACTCTCAATTGCCAAGACAATTGCCTTACCAACAACATTACACTCATCCATACTATCCAAGGGTTAGACAATCATATTTTGGAAGGGGAGCCCCTTTAGCTCTTCTTGCACCTAATGATTCAAAGCCAGCTGCCCCAAGAATAGACATCAACTCGATGGGAATCCCTAGACCTCTAGCACCTATCTTGATCCATCCACCAAGAAAAGCTCTAGTGCACTTTGTGGAAGAACCACTGGAGGAATATTCTTACTTGAACCCCTATGTCTCTTATAACGATGAGGATAATCACATATTGATGGACTACAAGCATGTGCCAGTCATGGCTTTAGTAGGCAGAGAAAGAGGTAAGAGGCCTAAGAGGAGCTCAAAATGAAGAACCCATAGCATTTTGGACATGTGGCCATCTAGGGTACATCTCATCTTGTTGCCCTGAAAAGGAACAAGAAAATAGAGAGAAGGCCTGATTTAAGGTGTCCCAAATGCAGACACACATCTGCTCGCCGATCACCCTAGGCAGAAATCCTCTGCTAGCTCAGCAATCATATCATGTGTCCCGCTTGGACTCTTTTGTGTTGAGTCACACGTCAACAATGCCACATCTATTCCACTAAATGTCATGACATGAGCTCAAACAAAGCAAGCCGATATCTCATTATCTGGACCTAACAACTTAGATGCATCCTCTATAGGGAAGAGGAGTCTCAACGATAGAGGAAAAAGGGAACTGAGGAAAAAATAACACTCAAGTCTGAGAGTGAAACCACATTAACCAAGGAAAAATAGGTCAGTGACACCGAAGTAGAAACATCTACTCCTAAGATGAGAGAGAAGGGAAGCACTAAGATTGGAGAGTACCCTAACCCTAACCAACAAAGCTGAGGGTTGCGAACAAGTTCAAGGAGTGGATAAAAGAAGCAAAGCTCACCTTCAAGATGCCAAACCTATCATTGAGAGCAAGATTAATGAACTCTCAACTATGAGCTCACCATTCTCTCCCATGTATCTGAGGGTAGGAGAGACAACACTACCACATGAATATTTTCATGGGAAAAATGAGGGGGTCATGGATACACAAACAACTCACGGGCATTATGGAAGGGAGCCCATGAAGCTAAGGAGGGATAGATAGATGGTAAATTTCTAACATCACTAATAGCAACTCTTGTGACATTGTCATTAGGAGAATTTCTTAGGCAAAACTCTACACTTTGGTAAGAATTGAAGCGATGCGTAGAACACAATAATGACCATGAGCTGCAAGACCTTCTAGGCCATGATGCCATGACACACATACCAAGCCTAACATTGAATTCAATGTCTAAGTCCCCATAAGTAAATGCCTTTCGGGAGGGCACTGGGATGCACCCAGTCTTACCTATAGTTTCCTTAGGAAATACTACATGAAAGGGGATAGTGGACATGGGAGCAAGGGTTAATGTACTTAGTCACACAGTCTTGCAAGCTTGGGGAAACCCAATGGTAGAGACAACAAGGTGCAATGTCACTCTAGCGAATGGGATGAAAGTTAGACCCTTTGAAGTCCTAAAAGATGGGCCGCTAAAGATAGGACAAATCTAATTCTTAGTGAACTTCACAGTTATGAAGGGAGTGGATTATGATATCCTACTATGGCAGACCTTGGATGAGAAATGCCAGAGTAATAGAGGATTGGGGTAATGGCCTGATATTCCTAGGTAATAGATCAGAAGCAGTCTAAGTAGAAATGGACAAGTGGAAAACCTCACGAGTGGACTTAGATGCCATCTCTATCCTGCTAAAGGATTATTCGAGGCCTAGAAGCGATTATGGACCTCTAATAAGGTACATTCCTTACCCTGAGGATGAGAAGGCTAGATGCACGTATTGGCAACCATTGATCTCCCATTCTTGGAGGATGAGGGTTAATCTAGGTAAGCCTTAGACTCAACTAGCAACCCTAACATTTCCATCACTTTTAACCTACCTACGGTACCCTTGTGCATGATGGTTGGGAGTTCCATGGGTCAACCAACACCAATCACCTTGTTAAGAATGTCAGATCTAGAATGGCAGGAGCTATGGAGGTTGGAAGATGAAGACTAAATTCATATTGACATAAACAATGTAGACCACTATTACATAAGTGAATCAAGTTCCAAGATGGAAGCTTGGACTCATAAAGACAATCTTCTGTATTGGACTGACAATGACAATGACACTAACTGAAAGAGGAAAGCATCATGACATTGCATTCATCATATTCAAAGTAATAGCCAAGTACAATGCTTTATAGAAGTTGGGTTATTTCACTCTCCTCACTGTGCATATGGGATTCAAGACATCTCTTCCTTGAGCATACATCATTTGTCTATTTCTCAACACCCCCCCTCAAATGATGATTCCCTATACTTGATGGCTTCCACCCCCCCCCCCCCACATGGTGACATGGCCTAGGAGACTAGCTCATAGGCAGCCTAGTCAAGTTGAAGCTTGTAACTTTACATCTTTGGCAAGGATTTTTACAAAGCAAATCCACTAAGGGAAAAATAGAGATCCACTATGGGAAAAACATATGAAAGATACAATGAAAATTAGTTAGAAAAATCTGTCAAAGTTGTTGATGGTGGCGAAAGCATCTTCTTCTTCTTCTTCTTCATTCATGAACTAGTTCTAGTGCTGATCATTATGCATCTATTGTGCTCTTTTCTTATGGAAACATTCACTAGCTATATGGCCAATCTTACCATAGTAATGACATATAATCTGATCCTTGTTGTTGTTGGTGTTGAGCTCTCAACCGCGGCCCCTTGCTCCATAAGTGCCCTTGGTGTACAAGAGACTGTTATTGGTGGTTCCTTTGCATCCTTGCTTTTAACTTCACTTTCTCCATCAATTAGTGAGTACTCAATATCTTTAAGTGAGAGACTTGGAACATTACTTAGGGTGGACACAAGATTTTCATATGGATCCTTATTTACACTTGCAAGCATTACGGCTATTGCTTCATCCTCATCAATATTCTTCTTAAGAGTTGCAAGGTGGGTTTTTAGGCTCTTGAACTTGTTAATGTGTATGGTCATGGAAGTACTACCTTTTATATCTAGTTTATAAATTTGCATGAGCAATTTTACCTTTTAATTCTTTGCTTGGGTACCAAAGATCCTGTCAAGTTCCTCCCAAGTAGTTCTAGCATCATCACTTAGTCCCCATGCAATGATGCCTAGTGCCTTGTTATTCATCTTCTTCCATTCTTTGGTTTTTGTTGGCTCATGAGATGGTACATGCTCTTTTCCTTCCATGCATGAAAGCCTTCACCATTGAATTTAGCCATTTGCTCAAGTTCACTCATTTTGAAGGTCTTATCACGAGCGTACACGAGCAGCGTCTATCCTTTTACAAAGGGGTTAAGACTTACAAGAGATTTAATCAATTAGGAAATTACAATAAGCAGTTGAGATGGGATCAAAAATTATTTGTTCTTGAGTGACCTGATGATCCAAGTGCTAAGAAGCACTAATGGAGTATCAAGAGATACTATGCCTTGACTATGACTTGAAGACTTGATGTTGATGCTTGATGTTCCAATCTTCTTCTTGAGAATTTCTCTTGCTGGAAACTAATCAAACCTAAGTGTTTGAGGCTTCAGTGTGTTGGAATGAAGTGGAAACTGAAGAGTTTATGACCTTGAAGGTCAATGGCTGTTGAGATATCGAGCTCCACTTGTGATATGCCAGGGTGACTATTGTGCATTTATGTCACCGACTTAGCTGTCGATGTGGTTGATACACCGCCCATGAATAATAGCTAGATGACAACTATCCTTATCTACTCTAGTTCATGGCTCAGTTAGTATGCCACCTTAGTTAGTTGAGTTTGGTTTGAGACCCATATATAGGGTGCTTCTATTTCTATGTACTTGAGTTCTTTTTGGCTTACACAACTAAGAAGAAGAAAACTGTTTTCAGCCTCCACCTGTGTGTGTATTCCCCCATTGTGCAAGTAAGAAAGCTATAAGTGAGACTCCTTCCTTCTCTCCCACAATCGTGACATGGTATCAGAGCCTTGTTCGTGGTAAGGAGCTCAAGAAATCAAACCAAGTTCGCGGTGTTCTGGTAAGAGGACCAATGTTTCTTTCATTTTTCTGTTTTGGGAGCAAGTCTCTGCTGCAGGTAGCACAGTCGGGAAGTGCAAGAGTGCATTGTCTCAGATTGAGACATCCTTCGTGGTGTTTTTTTGATTCGAGGCCAAATCGGGGCTTGTTTTGGAGGCGGAAGGTTTCCGCACGCACTCAGGAAAAGGCCTAGTTTTTTGCTATGCGACCATTGTTCTACAGGTCGGTGAAAAGTTACTGTAGAAATTGCATTGTATGCCTGTGAGCAGAGACATTGGGAGTTACAGAATCATCCTTGTTGCCTGTTGATGCAAAATCGCCACTAGGAAGTAACTGTGTGGTCAAATACCACTTTCGTCAGTTTTGCAGATTTGCCCTTGTGAGGCTAAAGCTGTGTTTTTTGCAGGGACAGAATTATTTGCAGTGTTCTGTAATGGCGTCTGATTCTCTTTCACAGATTGTCCACTGAAAAGCTTGACAAGAACAACTTCCAAGCATGGAAGTTTAGAATGATGAATTTCCTTATGGGAAAAGGATATTGGGAATTCGTTGCAGGAAATGAAGAAGAACTAGTTCTTCCTGATGTTCCCAATCAACAGCAAATGCATGCATTTAAAGGATGGCATAAGAGAGCTAGAAAATTTATGTACTGGCTGTCTATCAGTATTTCAGACTCTATGATTGTGCATATTCAGGATGCAAGTACGCCAAAGGAGGCATTGGATACTTTGTCAAAAATGTATAGCACAAATACGCAAGCCAGGAAAATGCAGCTCAAGCAAGAGTTGCACAATGTGCAAAGAGAAAGTATGAGCATCAATGACTACCACATGAAGGTGAAGAAGATTGCAGATGCACTTGCTTCCATTGGGTCGCCAATGGAAGATGATGATTTAGTTTCTGTGACCTTGAATGGTCTAGGAAAGGATTATGCACAGTTCCGAACATCAATTTCTGTCTGTGAAAGATTTCTTGATTTTGAGGAGTTGATTGCTCTTCTAATTTCTGAGAAACAGAGAAATGGTGGTGCATCTTCTTCAGGAGGAACTTCAAAAGAATATGTCTTCTACTCAAATGCTGGAAGAGGTAGAGGCAAAGGTAGAAGAGGCCAATCTGGAGGCCGTGGTAGAAATCAGAATATGCAGCAAACTCAAGAAAACCAGTCCTATGGAGGAGGACGTGGTAACTCTAGAGGCAGGGGGAGCCAAAGAGGTCGTGGTGGATGGCAAAGAGGCCAAAATGCAAACAACAATATTGAATGCTACTACTGTGGTAAAATGGGTCATATGGCTAAAGACTGCTATAAAAAGCAGAATGACATCATGAATGGAATATTGCAACAAGGGAATTATGCATCTTCTAGTAGACAGGATGATGACAAAAATGAAAATTTATTTATGGTGCAACACATGACCAATTCTGTGACAAGTGCAGAAGAAAGCAACGATATGTGGGATGTTGACTCAGGTGCATCAAACCACATGACAGGTCATGCAAAATGGATGCAGGACGCAAGGAAAATGGAAAAACCAGGATTTGTGGAGACTGGTGATGATACTGCATATCCTATTGTGCAAATTGGAAAAATTCATTTGTCTATGCAGGATGGGAAAAAGAAATACATGTCGGATGTATTTCATGTCCTGAATATCACCAAGAACCTGGTTTCTGTTAGTCAAATGGTTGAGCAGAGCTTGCAGGTCAGATTTAATTCTCATGGATGCTTTGTTGAGGATATGAAAAATAAAGGTCGCTTGATAGCAAAAGGAAAGAAGAAGGGCAGAATGTTTACGTTGGAAGCAGACATGCCTGAATCGAGTGCAGCAATGTTTGCACATGGGACGGGTGTAGTTGCAAATATTGATATCTAGCATAAACACATCGGTCATGTTAATGTACAGCGACTTAAATCAATGCAAGCCCAAAATATTGTTGCAGGATTGCCTAAATTCAAAGTTGCAGAAATGCATAAGGTATGTGAAGCCTGTCAATTTGGAAAACAGGCAAGGAAACCATTTCCTAGACATGTTCAAGAGAGTAAGAAGCCATTGGAATTAATCCGCTCTAATGTGTGGACTACTAAAGCTGCATCTCTTGGAGGCTGTCATTATTTTGCCACTTTTATTGATGACTATAGCAAAAAAATTTAGATGTGTTTTATGAAAAAGAAAAGTGAAGTTTTTGGGCATTTCAAAACTCTTAAAGCTATGGTTGAAAAAGAAACAGGCCTGCAAATAAAATGCCTAAGGTCAGATGGAGGGGGAGAGTACCTTTCAAATGAGTTTGCAAGGTTCTTGCAGGAGCATGGCATAAAGCAGCAATATTCATGTAGTCATACCCCACAGCAAAATGGAATTGTAGAAAGAAAAAATAGGCATATTGGAGAGGTATCTCGTGCCATGCTCAATGAAAAAGACTTGCTAGATTTTTAATGGGCTGAGGCGGTTGCTATAGCAGTCTACATAATGAACAGGACTCCCACTGCAGCAATATATGGCATGACTCCAGAGGAGAGGTATAGTGGTAGGAAACTAGATATTTCTCATTTGAAATTTTTTGTTGCATTGCCTATGTTCATGTGCCAGATGAGTTGAGATCCAAGTTGGATCCAAAAGCTAAGAAGTGCATCTTTATTGGTTATTCTCTGAACAGCAGAAAGGATATAGGTGCTATAACCCTTCTACTCGTAAGTTTACAGTGAGCAGAGATGTTGTTTTTTATGAGATGAGTAGCTGGTATAAACCAGTAAAATGTGATTGATGATGTAGATGCACAAAATGGTAATGCTGCACAGAATTCACAGCAGCAGTCACAAAATATTAGTGGACTTGGAGTGTCCTCTAGCAGTGGTTCACATTCTTCACCATGGACAGGCAGATTGAGATCAAGCGAATCTCCTCAAAACAATGCAGATAGTGGTATACAAGTTTCACGAAAAGAAAAAGAGAAGGTAGATCAGCCCATGTTTGATGTGAATGCAGATCACTCTTATGTGGATGGTGAATCGAGTGGCTCAGAACAAAGCATTGATGATGAGTTGGGTATTCCTTCTATTGTTACACCTAGAGTAAAGAAGACCAAGGATGTTTTGAGAGCACCTGGGAGTGAACCTACTTTGCCCAGGTCTACCAGAGCTAGGTATCCTGTGGATAGGCTGAAATATGATGGATTTACAGCCATTCACTATGCATATATGGTCAAAGTAATACAGGAACCAGAACCCACTTCTTTTGAACAAGCCATGGGAAAAGAAAAATGGGAGAAAGCCATGGATGAAGAAATGAATGCCTTGGAAGCAAATGCTACATGGGAATTGGTACCTTTGCCTAAAGATAAGAATGAATTTGGTTGTAAGTGGGTTTATAAGGTGAAGCACAATGCAGATGGTTCTGTGAAGAGATACAAGGCAAGATTAGTAGTCAAGGGGCATGCACAAACATATGGCATTGATTATGAAGAAACATTCAGTCCGGTTGCAAGGATGGCAACCGTAAGAGCAGCCATTGCTATGGCTGCATCAAAGGGATGGTCTTTACATCAGATGGATGTAAAGAATGCATTCTTGCATGGTGATTTACAAGAAGAGGTATATATGGAGCAGCCACCAGGTTATGTACATGCTGTTCATCCTGAGTTTGTTTGCAGGTTGAAGAAAGCCTTGTATGGCTTGAAGCAAGCACCTAGAGCATGGTCTAACAAGATAGGACAGTATCTTGTCACTATTGGCTTTCAGATTTCCAAGGCAGATTTCTCACTTTATGTGAGAAAAACAAAGAAAGGTAATGCTACTTGTCATTTATGTTGATGATTTGATTATGACAAGTGATAGTGATGAAGATATTCTTCATGTGAAAGTGCTATTGAAGCAGAAGTTTGAGATGAAGGATTTGGGAGAGCTGCGTTATTTCTTGGGCATTGAGGTGATTAGATCACCAAGTGGGATACGGCTCTTGCAGAGGCAGTATGGATTGGACATGCTATCCAAATATGGGATGACAGGCTGTAAGCCTATTTCAATTCCTTTGGAGTATAATGTGAAGCCTATTTCAGTTCCTTTGCAGAGGCAGTATGGATTGGACATGCTATCCAAATATGGGATGACAGGCTGTAAGCCTATTTCAGTTCCTTTGGAGTAGAATGTGAAGCTGAGCGCAGATGCAGGTGAGCTTCTCGAAGACCCTACTATGTACAGACGCATTGTAGGAAGTTTGATTTATATGACTATTACCAGGCCAGATTTGAGCTATGCTGTTGGATTGGTAAGTCAGTTTATGTAGGCTCCAAGGAAACCGCATTTGGATGCGGCTAGATACATACTCAGGTATGTGAAGTCCACATTGCAGTATGGACTATTTTATGAGATTGGGGTTCAGATACAGTTGCATGGTTACACTGATGCTGATTGGGCTGGTAGTATTTCTCATAGACGATCTACTAGTGGATATGTGTTCTCTTTTGGGAGTGCTGTAGTCACTTGGAGCAGCAAGAAACAGCCTACAGTTGCCTTGTCGAGCACAGAGGCTGAGTACAGGGATGCAGCAATGGCTACACGTGAGGTAGCTTGGTTGCATAAGCTACTTTATGATATGCATCAGCCTACAGATGGGCCAGTTGTCATTTATTGTGACAACATGAGCAGTATACACTTAGCAAATAACCCAGTCTATCATGCTAGAACAAAGCACATTGAGGTGCATTATCACTATGTGCAGGAGAGGGTTTTACTAGGTCTTATTGATCTAGTTTATGTCAGCATAGAAGATCAGGTAGCTGACATATTTACGAAGGCATTGGGCGCAGAGAAGCTGCGCAAGTTCAGAGACCTGCTTGGTGTGTAGGAATTGGGATTGAGCTCGAGGGGGAGTGTTGAGATATCGAGCTCCACTTGTGATATGCCAGGGTGACTGTTGTGCATTTATATCACCGACTTAGTTGTAGATGTGGTTGGTACACCGCCCGTGAATAATAGCTAGATGACAACTATCCTTACCTACTCTAGTTCGTGGCTCAGTTAGTATGCCACCTTAGTTAGTTGAGTTTGGTTTGAGACCCATATATAGGGTGCTTCTATTTCTATGTAGTTGAGTTCTTTTTGGCTTATACAACTAAGAAGAGGAAAACTCTTTTCACCCTCCACCTGTGTGTGTATTCCCCCATTGTGCAAGCAAGAAAGCTACAAGTGAGACTCCTTCCTTCTCTCCCACAATCGTGACAATGGCTATGGCTACCCACAGATGACAATTAGGGTTTCTTAAATTGTGATCAACAGAGAGAGCATTTTGGGAAACCCTCTTAGGTGAGGTTAGCCCACTTGGTGGGGCTACCAAAGATCTATGGTGGCAGCAAAGATTGTGTCAGCTACAGGTCAAAATAATCCACAAATTTTTGCTCATGCAAACTATGCCAGATCTAAACAAAACGTCAATGGTGGCCACGGTCATCCGTTATATTAGGCTTTGATGTGCTGAGAGGGTACACCTTGACTTACAGAAGAAGTCTCCATAAGGATGCAAAGCCTGAAATGGCCTAGTTTGCTCACACTACCTCCTCAAAGGTCAATAGGTATAATAGTCTGTATGCACACACATGGACAAGCAATAATTTATGCAATGCTGGGCAGCAAAGGCCCCAATGCTCCATGGGTCAACCAACGCAAGTCACCTATCATGTTCCAGCAAACAAATTAGAACTTCACAAAATCCTTGAGTACCTATCAAGTCAGCTTGTGGGTAACCCAATTGCCAATTTAAAGCCTCTCAAGGATCTTATGGAAAGCAGAGAGTGGGAATGGACTAAGGTGGATGACCTAAATTTGTCATATAACTAGACTCTCATGACCAATACGGCAGAGCTTGAAAGTGGGGACCGTGCTATAGCGGCATACAATCCAAGTATAAGAATTATGTTGATGAGTAGGAATGCAATTCCATGGGTGATGAGAGCAAAGAGGAAGTAGAGACCATAGAATATGATTCAAAGGGAAGAGCAACTGAGTAAATCGGAGCAAACACTAAACCTCAAGAGATCAACATGTTTCAAGTGAGCAAGGGAGTTGCCAAGGTAGATTGTGATCAATCTTTGTTAGAATGCCTCGAGGTGCCGGGTAAAGTACAAAATAAAATATGACTTGAACTTCAAAACTTCAGACCTCAAACCAAACTTAACAAGCAAAAAAGGTTCAAAAGTAAAAAAGAACGAATAAAGGGAACTCGTACTTAAAAAAATATTTCATGGAATTTGTGTTTGGAATGTGTGGATTGCTTGAAGTATAAAAGTTTCTATTCCTTACTGGAACATGTCAAGAATCGCATGGTGGAGGGGATTGCTCAAGATGCTGCGCCGAACACACACAGAATGCACAAGGAGAAGCTCACTCAAGAGACAAGAAAAGAGATGGAGGCCAAAACGTTTTCTTGCTGATTTCTTCTTCTTCTTTCACACACTTCACAATGTACACAAAGTATAGATAAGATACAAGATAAAAGGAAAGTGGCCTACTAAGTCAAACAATGCATAACCGACTACACTAGTCGACTGGCGCTATAACTATGCCAGCTGTAAATAGGTGTAACAACCTGAATATAATAAGTAATGAGTTAGTGGCCATGTGAGAGTCATAATGACCACCGACGTGCTAAGTGTAGACGTGTGGACCCATCTAACCAGGCGGTCCATCATCAATGTCCACATGTGTTGAGCTTGTCATCTCAACACTCCCCCTCAAGCTCAACTGCATCTCTGCAACTCCAAGTAAGCTTCGAAACTTTTGAAGCTTCTCTGTACCCAATGCCTTCGTGAAGATGTCAGCTATCTGATCCTGTGTGCTGACATACACCAAGTCAATCTCACCTGCTAGTACCTTCTCTCTCACAAAGTGGTAGTGTACCTCAATATGTTTTGTCCTGGCATGGAACACAGGGTTCCTAGCCAACTGTATACTGCTCATGTTGTCACAATAAATGACAACTGGACCTTCCACCTGCACATCCAAATCAACCAATAACTTTTGCAGCCATACTACCTCACATGCTGCAATAGCAGCACCTCTATACTCAGCCTCTGTACTCGACAAAGCAACTGTAGATTGCTTTTTGCTGCTCCAAGCAACTGCTGCACTACCAAGAGAGAACATGTATTCGCTGGTAGATCTTCTATCCGACATACTACCAGCCCAATCTGCAACTGTGTATCCAAACACATGTACGTCTGTACCTGCCTCATAGAAAAGTCCATAATGTAATGTGGACTTGACATATCTCAATATGCGTCTCACTACATCCAAGTGTGGTTTTCTAGATACTTGCATAAATTGACTCACAAGACCAACAGCGTAGCTCAAGTCTGGCCTTGTAATAGTCATGTAAATCAAACTCCCCACTATCCTCCTGAACATAGTAGGGTCTTCTATCTCATCCCCAACATCAGCACTCAGCTTTACATTCTGCTCCAACGGGACTGAAAGTGGTTTGCATGCTGTCATACCATACTTGGACAACATATCCAAGCCATACTGTCTTTGGGACAGCCATATACCATCATCACATCTGATCACCTCAATGCCAAGGAAGTACCTTAGCTCACCTAGATCCTTCATCTCAAACTTCATCTTCAAACAACCATTGACTTTAGCAATCCCACTATCACTATCACCTGTAATAATCAAGTCATCCACATAGACGACTATGATGACCAAACCTGCATCTCCTTGTCTCACATAAAGTGAGTGATCAGCATCAGAAACATAAAAACCAATATTGACAAGATACTCTCTAATCTTGTCAGACCATGCTCTAGGTGCTTGCTTGAGCCCATAGAGTGCCTTCTTCAACCTGCACACATACGTGGGATGCTCTAAATCTTCATAACCTGCTGGCTGATCCATAAACACTTCTTCCTGCAAATCACCATGCAAGAAGGCATTCTTTACATCCATTTGCTGCAACCTCCAACCTTTGGTTGCTGCCAAAGCAATCACACATCTGACAGTTGCCATCCTAGCAACTGGACTGAAGGTTTCATCATAATCTATGCCATATGTCTGGGCATAGCCTTTTGCAACCAGCCTAGCTTTGTACCTGCTAATAGAACCATCTGCATTGTGCTTAATCTTATAAACCCACTTACATCCAATAGCTTTCTTTCCCTTCGGCAATGATACTAGATCCCAAGTCTTATTAGCCTCTAATGCAGCCATCTCCTCATCCATTGCTGCATCCCAATGAGCATGACCAACAGCCTCCTCAAAACATGTAGGCTCAACATCCTCAACTAGTTTCACCATATAAGCATAATGGTGAGTTGCATAACCTTCAAAACCAAATCTTTTAACAGGGTAGCTCACCCTGCTAGACCTGCGTACCACTGGATCACTCAATGGAGTCTTTGCATTAGCCCATGCTCTCTGCACACCTGGAGTTCTCACTGAAGGAATGCCAAGCTCATCATCTAAGCTCTCTGAGCCACTGGAGTCTCCATCAAGAACTGCATCAATGCCTTCTGACACTTTATTATTTCCTTTGTCTTTACCTGTAGTGCTACTAGATGCACCTGAAGATGTAGAGGTACTCCTTAGTCTCCCAAACCAAGGACTACTAGATGATGTCTCTGGTCCACTAAGAGTCCGTGATTCTTGCTTTTCAGCCTGCACATGAGTGTCGTGATCATCATCAACATCCAATGCATCACCACTAGATGCATACCAGCTGCTCATTTCATCAAAGATGACATCCCTGCTCACTCTGAACTTACATGTGACAGGGTTGTAACAGCGATACCCTTTCTGCTCTAAAGAGTATCCAATAAAGACACACTTTTCAGCCTTTGGATCCAGTTTCTTCCGCAACTCATCTGGCACATGAACATACGCAATGCAGCCAAATACTTTCAAGTGTGAAACATCAGGCTTCTTACCTGTAAAACATTCTTCGGGGGTCATACCATGAACTGCAGCTGTGGGAGTTCTGTTCATAATATAAACAGCAGTATGAACAGCCTCAGACCAAAAATGCTTAGGCATATTCTTTTCAGCCATCAAGGCGCGTGCAACTTCTGCAATATGCCTGTTTTTCCTTTCTGCAACCCCATTTTGCTGTGGGGTATACCTGCATGTGAAATGTCTCTTTATCCCATGAGACTTCAGAAAATCACTGAACTCATTTGAGAGGTACTCTCCCCCTCCATCTGACCTCAGGCACTTTACTTTCAAGCCCGTTTCTCTTTCAACTGCAGCCTTGAAAGTTCTAAAGTGCTCAAACGCTTCACTCTTTTCCTTCATAAAATATACCCACAGCTTTCTAGAACAATCATCAATGAATGTGACAAAGTATGAACTGCCTCCAAGAGATACATTTTGTGTAGGCCCCCAAATGTCTGTATGTACAATATCAAGAATATTTCTGCTTACATCTCTATCATGTGAAAAAGGTTGTCTTGCCTGCTTACCAAACTGACATGCTTCACATACCTTCTGAAATTCTGCAACTCTAAATGTAGGCAAACCTGTAACCAACCCTTTGGACTGCATTAGTTTCAGCCTTTGTACATTTGCATGTCCAATGCGTTTGTGCCAAATTTCAATGTCTGCAACAACACCTTTTCCTTTGGCATACATAGCAGCATTCATAGTAGGAATTCCGGCATCTAGAGTGAACATACGTCCAACTCTACTTCCCTTTGCTACCAACCTGCACTTGTCATTGAAGTCTTCTACAAAGCAGCCCTTTGCATTAAATCTGACTTGCAGCCCTTGCTCTACCATTTGACCGACTGATACCAAATTCTTTGTAATAGATGGCACATGTAATACATCTGAAAGACTCTTTGTCTTACCATCATGCAAGGACAAGGGAACTTTTCCAATGTGTGAAATTGGGTGGCATGAGTCATCACCCGTCTGCACATAACATGCATTCTGCAAATCCTGCATCTCTCCAAACCATTCTGCATGGCTGGTCATATGATTGGATGCACCTGAATCGACATACCAAACATCTTCATGTGTTCCCTTTCCTGTAACAGCATTCAGCATATGCTGCATAACAAACAAACATTCATTTTTGTCTTCATTCTGTCGTGAAGACGATGCATAGTTTCCTTGCTGCAACTTACCACTCCGAATATCATCTTTCTTGGCATAACATTGGGCTGCAATATGACCTATTTTTCCACAGTAGTGGCACACAATACCAGAGTTGTTAGAACCTCTGTTCTGCCATCCACCTCTTCCTCTAAAGCTCCCCCTGCCTCTAAAGTTACCACGACCTCCTGAAACCTACATATCGCCAAATTGCTGACTCAATCTGTTTTGCTGGTTGTCACTACCACGTCCTGGTTACCACGGCCTCTTGAAGAGAACCTGCGACGTCCCCTTCCTGAACTGGAGTAGAAAGCCTGGACCTGTTCACCACTTCTTTCAGATGTCTCACTCTGCATGTTGATTTCTTCAGTGATCATTAGAGAGACCAACTCATCAAAATCTGGAAATGGCTTTCTGACATATACGGAAGTTACAAAAGACTTCCAAGCCTTTTCATTGTTAAGTCCACCCAAGGTAGACGACACCAAATCATCATCATCGGGCATTGCATCAATCGCTGCCAATGCATCTGCAATGCTCCTTACCTTCAATGCATACTCATTGATAGACATCTTCCCTTTCTTCAATGTATTCAACTCTTGCTTGAGTTGAATCTTTCGTGCCTTTGTATTTACAGAAAACATACTTTCAAGTATGGTCCAAGCTGCATATGCATTCTCTGCATTTCTAATGTGTCCCAACATATTATTGTCAATTACTGCAGACAACCAATACATGACCTTCTTGTCTTTTGCATTCCATTCCTTTCGTGCCTTTATCTCTTCTGCAGTTGGAGGATCACTCACCTCCGGCTCCTTTTCTTCACCTGAAACAAACTCGTAGAGGCATTTTCCAATAAGAAAGTTCGTGACACGGAACTTCCATGAAGGGTAGTTGTTCTTGTCAAGCTTCTCAATGATGGGGCTTCCACTGTTTTCTGCCATTATCACAAGAATAATACCAAACAGCAAGCAAAACTTCTGCAATCCTCGACCTGTAGTGCACAGCAATACACTAGACAGCCTTTTTCATTGTCTGCTCAACAATACATGCAATCTGCAACCTGTTTGCAGATAAACCTCGTGTTTACTCACTGGTAAACACCTTTAATCTTACAGATCTGAAATCTGTAACCTGCGCACCCACTGTCGGTCGATACAGCTGAAGTCACAGCGTACCCTGAAACTGTTGTCCGCAACTTGCGGCTCTAAAACGGGCCTTGAAACGGCCTCAAATGCCCAAAATAACTGCGGAAATAGCCTTAAAGGGCTTATCTACAGAATATACAGTTCTCTTCGCACACACCAAATCTCACTGCAATCTGAGATTTTTGCTCTGCCCTGCTTCCGGTGCCTCCACAGGCACTATCCAAGAGAAAGAGTGGAAGGATGGGAGAGCTTCTTACCCGTGGCTTGCTTGCTCGAACCTTGCTTCTTCCCCTTTGCTTCAACCTTCGAAATCAGCCTCTCTCAGTGGTGCGGCTCTGATACCATGTCAAGAATCGCGTGGTGGAGGGGATTGCTCAAGATGCTGCACCGAACACACACAGAATGCACAAGGAGAAGCTCACTCAAGAGACAAGAAGAGAGATGGAGGCCAAAACGTTTTCTTGCTGATTTCTTCTTCTTCTTTCACACACTTCACAATGTACACAAAGTATAGATAAGATACAAGATAAAAGGAAAGTGGCCTACTAAGTCAAACAATGCATAACCGACTACACTAGTCGACTGACGCTATAACTATGCCAGCTGTAAATAGGTGTAACAACCTGAATATAATAAGTAATGAGTCAGTGGTCATGTGAGAGTCATAATGACCACCGACGTGCTAAGTGTAGATGTGTGGACCCATCTAACCAGGCGGTCCATCATCAATGTCCACATGTGTTGAGCTTGTCATCTCAACAGAACATCATAGTATTCCATAATGTTTGATCCCAAACTTTTTCTTTTTCACAAAAGGTATTCTCAAATGAGCTAATTGTGAGCTGTGGGGCCATATTAGGAACTCGAGATGGCATGCCAACTTTCATTCTCAAAGGAAGAGCACAATAGGTATTGATTGGCCACTCAAGTGCAAGTCTACAACCAACTAAACTATTGCAACGTAAGCAATTTGGGAGAGATGGTGAACAAGGAAGGCACAGTGAGACAAATAGTGAACCAATGCAATCTCCATAGATATCTGGAGAATGTTGAGCAAAAAATTGACCATGGCAAGTGAAACAAAGTTCATGAGAACTTTCAACGCAAGAAAGAACAATGCCATGGTGACTGTCATGAAGGAAGGCTTGCCCAAAAGTGTAGAAGTTATGCTTAGCCCTGAAATAGTGGAGAAGGATTTGGGGTTGGCCAATACATAAGGAAAGAGACCAAAGAGGGACATTTATGGCATGTTGAAGACAAAGATACACACTAATGATGGGATCAGTCTAGCAGACATCCCTCACCCCGTCGTCCAGCTGTAGGCAAAGATGGTGCACACCCTGTTCTCTAGTCACCGATACAATATCCTCATGGCTCGAATCCCAATGCCGATGCTTGAAAGTATCGAAGTAGGGACCCTGTACAAAATAAATCCGAATGCCTATGTCCGTAAGACAATTGAATCATTAGCTAAGGCACTATCATTGAGTCAAAGACCTATAGGAGGTGAGTCACCAGCAACCATAACTGAGTCGAATCAAAAAGCACTTGCATCAAAAGCATCCTTGATAGGGTTTGGAGGGGTGTTGAGTGCCATCATCCAAGAAGTTGTGGGGGAGATGGAAAGGGAAGAAGAAGTTGGGGAGACTCCAGACACATCTCCCATCCAAGAGCAGCACCTTTTCCCAATTCCAAAGAGCCCATCAGTGTCTCCAAAAGCCATGAAGGGGGGAGACAAAGAAGCTATTAGGCTACAAAAAGAAGAAGCAGAGTGAGCTACAAGGAAGAAAGAAGCTCAGCTCCAAGCACAGTGGCAACAAAAGGATTCAAGCGAAAGGACCATTAGTGAGTAAGGTGAGGAGGGCTCAGTCCCATCGAGCCAGGGGGAGCAAAAGAAAATCTTGCTAAAAATTCCAAGCAAGAAGAAGAAGCGGGAAGAGGAGGAGGAGTGCCTGCAAAAGACAGAAGAAGAATCTCAAAGGACGGAGGAAGAACTAAGGAAGAAGCAACAAGAGGAGGAGGAAAGACTAAGGAGGGAAGAGGAGAAGTAGATGGCTCTTGCCATCAAGCTATCGGTCGAGCAACCCTCCCCCATCAAAAAGCTAGCCAGAAGGAGCTTAAATGACACCTTGGAACCAGCTTTGTAGCAGTAGAAGCAACTAGATGACCCATGGTGGAAGGCAAAAGGAAAGGCACCATTGGAACCACCCTTGGCCCTCATGGTTGCCACTGCTACTACCACCCAAGAAACCGTGGATGCGACAATGGACCAAAGCAACATGATGGCCTGGGTACAATACCTAGTCAACATGGTGCAACTTGGACTAGCACCCAGTGGAGAAGCCCTAGTACTAGGAACGAAGAGGCATGCCATTCTGGATGCAAAATCAAGAAAATATCTGAAGAAGGCCAAGGTAGAAACCTCAACTATGTTCATACCCTTGGCCATTCTAGGGTCAGCACAGTATGATATATGGCCATCCTTGAAGTTATGAATGACAACCACTTCACTAAGTGCAACTACCCCTTCCTATCAACAACATCTCTAAATGTACACATTAGCATAAAGGGCTACCTAAAGAGTAGACCCTTCCTTACCAAGTCCCTTAGGCTCCCTTGTAGTGTAGCCCCTAAAGAGCATAGGGATGACATCTAGCATACTCTCTCCCCATGTATGAAATGTCAAAAAAAGAGAGAAGAAGAAAGAAAAGAGAAAAAAAAAGAAAAGAAAAAAGAAAGAGAAAAGACAGAGACAAAGCACTATTGTATCTAGGGTGCTTCAAACATTGTATCTAGGGATAATTATATCCCTATCCCCTTCCCCCACTTCACAAACTTAGGTCATATCAAGGGTAGGACACACATATGGAGCTGCCACTCACCTACGATTAGACCTATCTCCCTAAGTCACACCCACAACACCTCCCCTTATATACAAACTAGGTCCTCAAGTGTGGGGAAACATTGTGCATTGCTTGAGATTCAACCCAACTCCCAGTTCCATTGGCATGGACATCATACACTACAAGGTGAGGTAGACACACCCCCTGCAAGTAGTGCACTTTCTTTTTCTTTTTAGGTACACTCAACAAACTGTGATCAACCACCGATATCGGAGGCCCCATCATCCACCCAATCTATCCTTGGCCTCCACAACCTCTCATCCATTTTGTTATGCTTCTTCTCCATAGCCAATCTTCCCAAAGCCCCATCATTGATCCACATGGAAAACCTTCAACCACCCAAGCGCTCACCAATAAATGCCATGGGACTTGGCACTCACAACTAGGAGGGGGTAATTTTAACCCCGATGCAACAAAAGCGCAAAGAAAGCAAAGAAATTTAAAAAGACATAGGACAAAGCAAAAAAAGATAGCCCAATGGAAAAATAGGAGGAAAAGAACCAAAAGTGCAAGAAGCAAACTCAATATTCCAAGGCAAGTGCAAAAGGGGAAAGGTGCATTTTAAATATAAACATGCACCCTAAACCCTTCCCTCCTGTGCAATTTGTAAATGTAGGCACGCATGGGTGAAGGAACAATGTAAATAGGAAGGGAATAGGGAAAGATGACCTAGGCTAAAATAGTCAGTCATGTAAAAAAGGGATGGGCATCCAAGAGGAGTAGGGCATGCCAAATACAAGTGCCATGAGGTGTTTCCAATGATCACCAGGGATGCCAAGAGTGCCAAGAGCCTGTTAGAGGCTAGAGCAGTGACTAGGCTAAGTAGGGAAGATCAAGCTAGGAAAATGTGTAAATCATGCAACCTATCCAAGGGGTGTTTCATGGTGTGTTGAGACAAATGGGAGGCAAGGCAAGCTCGATTGCCAAGGAAGGCTTGGAAGTGGTCCAATGTAGCTGGATGTAGCTTGGAAGACATGAAGTATCAAAAGCATACCTTCAAATGAGAAGCCATGACTGCTGATGAAGAAACCTTTGAATGCATGACTCGGCAATGGTGGGTTAAGTTCCTCAATGCTAATGCAATTGCTTTGATACTAATGTAAGGAAGGTAAGACCTGAAGTGGAAGCACGGAGCAGAAGCAAGAGCTATGGTGGAAGGAGCAAGAGGCAATGTATGACCATCCTTCCCTTTATTCAAATGTCACTGAAAGAATAAAGAATGAATTGACAGTGATGGGCACCCACCACCTCCAATGTACATGTGTGCAAGTATGCAAGTACTATCAATGTAACTAACATACGAGCGGCTAGGTACAAGTGCCTTTACCCCAAACACGGTGAAGGCAGTGGAGAGGATATTGATGGGATCACCACAAAGATGAGATCTATGATGGGAAATGGCCTTCTTCTAGCCTCCATGAGCTATAACAAATATCTTCTAGATTGATCTAGTGTATTCATGAATATGCCTTATGAAGGGTGTCTATATAGGAAAAGCAAGAGAAGATGCATGACTTAATTTGAGCAAAAAGTGATTATGTTTTTTTTCTATTTTGAAAAATCTCAATTTGATCGTGCTCCTATTAAAAAGGCAAGGTTTATTTAGCTCTCTAACCTATTTTGTTAAGGGGCTCCAAGAATTAACTCTATGGGGAGTTGGTTTATATGTAAGTTCTTGTAGGTTGGCCTAAGATGGTTTGGCATTAGAGCAACAACATGTCATAAAATCCTAAAGTAAGTTTTTTCTTAAAAGCTAAACATGTCTATGCTAACAATTTTGCTTCGTTTCATTATTAGATATCCTAGTTTTCTTTCTTGGTTTCCCATGTTTAAGATGCTTAGATCTAATTCAACTACTAATGCATGTCTTTAACAATGTTCAAATATTCAAACCTTTTTTTTTTTAAATGAAAACACAAGTTTGATAGCACTTGCACTTTAATTTAAATACCTCATACTTCTCTCATTACTTCAATAAAGAGTTATGTAATAATGGGGATATTACATCCTTCCTCCCTTAGGAAATCATTATATCCTCCACTTGAGAAAAACTAAGGGAATTATTTTTAAAGGGTAGCCTCATCTATTCATGTGGCATATTCTTCAAGATACTCCTTCCATCGTACAATATGTTCTCTTAAGATTCAAGATCTAGGGTTTTTCTCCCTTATGTTAACAATGTAGATGCGTTGGTTGGAGATGTTATTCAACTTGATGTATAGAAGAAGTGCATAGCAAGATTTGAGAATATGTCAATACTTATGCCTACTCTAGAGAATCTTGTAGAGGAGCTGAAATACTTGAATGAAGGTAAGAAGATTGATGAAAAATCAACAAGACATATGGCTGATATGCATGCTATATGTGATGGAGCTTTCTTTGCAAGATGAAAAAGTATGTTTGGAGGAATGTATTGAGATAAGGAACTAGAAGATATTAAGCTTATGGTTAAGGAGTTAATGGATATTGTTCTAGAAGTTTTATGCAAAACAAAGATGCTTTTCAAGGTGATTCCCTATACCAAATGAAGAGATATATGCTATGAAGTCAACTTATATTACGGATGCATAATGACAATTTCAAAGCTAAAGGGGATGAAGCTACTTCACCAATGTTTCTAGTTATATTGCAAGGCACACAAACATGGATGCTAGATGGCTTCTTGTCTATCATAATAATCGAGCTTATACAAACCATTTTCCAAAGTATCTACAGTAAGAATTGCATAATCAAATGTGTAGTTTCTCACAATGTCTTTGTCATTCTCAAAACTTACAAAGTAATCTCACATAGCAAAAGAGGAAACAAGAAGCAACTTCTTCTTAATCCCTAGCACATGTAATACACAAAGCTCCACCATCAAAATACTAGAGATACATGTTGTTTGGAGTAGATATGATATTTAGGCTACATGAAATTTTAATGTTGTATGATTTGGGAGGCAGCAATTAGGTTGGTTGTACATGCTTGTGTGGACAATAGTGTTTTGGGGTTATGATTCATGAGGATGAAATGATGCTCATGACTTATGGCAGTTTACCTACTACTAACCATTTGATCCAGGAGGTGGAATATAGTTTGTGTGATTGCTTGGTTAGGTGATTGTTATTTGGCCATATTGGAGGATGTGCAAGTTTAGAGGGGGTGGATATCATGTGACTCTAGAGATAAATAATAAACTATGAATATAACTTGATTGAAGTGACCACATAGGAGGTACAAGACATTGCCCATCTTACATGCATGTGTGAAGAGCGGAAATGACAAAAGGACAATGTGTAAACCTATTTGCATGGTGTTTAGGGTTGAGAGTAAAGAAGGGAAAAAAGAAAGAGTGCTCTATTAGTCATGTGACAAAGAATAGGAGAAGAACTAAAGAGGAGCAATACAAGCAATCATGGAATGAACAGGGAAGCTAGTGCAATTTGCACAGGATTTTACGAGTTGATCTCTACCTCTTCTCTCTCTACTTTCGATAGGGCTAAGTAGCATGCTTTGTGTGTTGAGTATTGAATAGTTTTGTGCCTTGTTTTGGGCATTAACATGGCTAAATATTAAAGGCTTGAGGTTTAATGTTTGTGTTGAGAATAGGGTTTTATAGGGTTGAATTATAGCATGACATTGTTGTCCTAAATCCTACTATTGTTATGCTTGCTTTGATGTCTTGAGTCAAGGGAGATTGTGGACTAAATCTAGAGATATACTTCAAATCTGACCAAGGCTACTTTGTGAACTATTATATGCTAAAATTTACTATTATAGACTGAGGCAAGTAGAAACTAGAAGCACACATATTGTTATCCTAAATCTACTAATATGTATTCATTGCTATCAAGAAGCATGTACTTCATACTTATGGGCTATTCTCTAAGGGCTGTTATATGCTAAAAAGTGCTCGTAAAAATTGATATAAATAGGGATTTTAAGGCAACCCACTATTGTTATAAATCTCTTCTCCAAGTCTATGTACTTGGTTAACCCAAAACAAGAGATATAATGGATAATTTTGATGTTTTTTTGAAACACTATTGTCATGGTTTGAAAAACTTATATATAAGGTTGAAAAGAGGGGCCTTTGTAAATCCAGTGCAAAATTTATATGTATATATGGGCTGAATAAGTTCGGGCATGTTTTACTATATGAACCGGACTATTTTAGGCCTATAGAAACATTGTTTGCTATCTAGACATGAAGTATATGCAGGTAGAGTTGTGGATATATGTGAAGTAATAGCCTCAAAAAATTATGTATATGTAGATATATATATTGCACTTAGTTTCTCTTATGGAATATATGGCATCTATGGTTACATTTTGGGCATATCTAATTCACTTTTTTGAATCTACATACCTTCTCTCTTTCTTTTCATTTTCTACCATGACTAAGCTACATAATTCTATGCTACAAGCTCTTCTTTCCCAAGGTCCAAGGTCTTTTGGCCATAAATGCAAAGTCTCTCAACACAACAAGATGCTCTTGGTGTTAGATCTCAATAATCCATATGATATATCCTTTCTCAACTATTATGAGCACAGATCTAGGATTAGTTCTCAATTCAGAACTAAAAACAATCATGCCACAAGTAGAATTTAATAGTTTCTTAGTAAACAAAATGTGATGTATATGAACTTATAATTGCTTTTCTCATTTTAATTTTTTTGTTTCCTTTTTTTCCCCTTTGTTGTGTAGCCTTTCAATTTAATTTCAACTAAAGCTTTTTCTGGATACTATTGATTGTTTTTAATAGATTCTCTTAGTACTCTAGGCTTAATTTTTAAGCACCTTTAATTATTAAGTGGAACTTTTGTTAGAATTTAATAAGATTCTAGTAAAGAAATACCATAACTCAATATATATCCCAACTTGGTTGTCATTGTTTGGGCCAACTGTCGTTATACTCAAGTTGATGTATAACTATCGCAACTTGAGATTCTGGAGTTTCCACCACTCATTGCATAAGCAACTTGGGTTTTGTTATCCCTTCATCCATGGAATTATTATTATTAGATTCTCAATGTTATCTCCATATCACTTCAAAGCCATGAAAACTAGTATTTACATACCTTCAATGTGAGCAAAAATCTTCTTCTATACATCACTCTACTACTATCCTAGCTTGAATAGGTCTCTGACAACATACTAGTTTTTTTAAAATGTAGAAATGGACTTCTACTCTCATCTTAATGGCCTCTTAAAGATTTTACATAAGAAAAGCGTTTATAGTGAGTGAGGAGATGATAATTAGTGTGAAAAGGTTTAGGATTTTAAAAGAGAATGATAAGTTGATAAGAAAATAAGACAAGAGCATGAACAAAATAGGGTGTTATTGTTGATATGGAGGAGGTGGAAATGAGATTGATGGGATCATTGCAAAGATGAGGTCTATGGTGAGGGATGGCCCTTATTCCACACTCTAAGAGCTACAGTAGAAGTCGCACAAACTGTTTTGGTGTATTTATGAAGAGGGTGTATATATAGAAAAAGGGGGAGAAGAGTGCATGACTCACTTGATATTGGAAGTATTTTTACCTTTTTTGCAATTTGGGAAAGGCCAACATGCCTCTAGCCATCTCCATCAAATATTTATAATGTTATATTTTGTAGTATCACTTTGTCACGGTGTGCATGCAAAGTACATTGATATTGAATACTCTTGCTATTTAGGTATGACTTGAAATCTTTGGACATATACCCCCCAACTCCTCCCCTAAATTTATGCAAAAAATTTGTAGTTTATGGCCAATCCCATTTTCAACCTTACTATTGGAAGCACATGAAACATTTAAATTTTACTTTGGTTGTATTAATCCAAGTAAACCTTGAAATTTTAATCAATAGTATAAAATACTTGTTTATGCCAAGATATTGATGTCCTCATGGGACTACTTGAACATTGCATGCATCAACTCTCTCATCATAAATATGGACGAATAAAGCATATCCATCATCCACAAGATTTGTTGATATATTTACTTATATATTTTCCTTGGTTGTAGACATAAAAGAAGAATCTATAATAGCCATCCTAGTCTCTTTCTTCCTCTGTATTGCCACTCTATTTTGATCCTCATAGATATAGTGTTGAAATTTCTTACAATAATGGAAGTTTCCCTTCTTGTTTGGTTATTTACATTTTACTTTTCCTTGCTCAAAACTCACCATGAAATATTAGCTTTTAGCTTAAAGTCACCACTAATTTTGCATTGTCTTTATTATGTGCCAGAATATATTAATTACCATACATATAGAGATGGAGTTATTTGCTTTCTTTGGCTTTGCTTATAGTGATAAACTAGCTCTTTAAAAGAAGTGGATTTGAATAAGCATACATAGATATAGTAAGTGATGTGTGGAAGAATTGATAAGAAGGTGGCAATGACTCTAAAATCTTAGAAATCATATCCTGGATCTTGCAACCCTTGCCTCCCTTTTCATAACCTCTATTCTAGTTGAACATCACATTAAATCATTCACCAATTAAAATGGACAATGAAGGCAATTTCCAAAGGGAAATGAAACAATCAAACTATTGTGAAAAGATGCTAAATGAGGGGTAAGTCATTTGTCAAAAATGCCTTGGGTAGCAAAATTGCACTTAGTTAAAATACTACTGTTACCATCAATTTTTGTAATGTTTATTGTGCATCGCTAAACAAAATAACACAACATGATGTTTATCCAATGCATGGATAGATGCTTTAATTATGAATTAAGGCAATCATAATATTTTATGTCTCTATATTTAGCTATTAGAAATTGGAAAATTCCAATTAGTAAGTAAAATTCATTTAAAAATGATTTTTTGTACCTGAATAGGCCTATATAAATTTTAGGGAATGGCCTTTGGAAATTTTTATGCTCTAAGTTCCTTTCAATGATTAATTGAACATTAATTTCTCATCTAATTGATAAGAAAATACTAGGTGCTATGTGCCTAGGCATTCCTAGTGCAATGTGGTTTGAAATGCTTCGAGTCCTAAGATACACTTCATGCGGCAATAGGGTCCTCCCATAAGTATCATATTTTAGTATTATGGCTTGCACATAAATCTTTTTTATGGCTTGCACACTAAATCTTTTTTATGGCTTGCACTCTAAATCATACAAAAGCTATTAGAAGAAACCATGTGCATAATGTAATTTCACGTTTTACAATAATTTCATTATATCACATGTGTTGTGCAATGTGTGTATGTGATATAGTTTTGTTAATAATTAATTGACCTCTCATCTATTCTTTCTTCAACTTGTATACTCTTATTCTCTCACTCTTCCTTCTACATGCAAAGAACTCAGAGAATGGCTCAATGCTTTGCATTGGTTTTAGTAGCAATTTGGCACTTTACATCATAAGGTATGCTACATGTAACAAATCTCTCTCTCTCTCTCTCTCTCTCTCTCTCTCTCTCTCTCTCTCTCTCTCTCTCTCTCTCTCTCTCTGAGGCTTGCTTGTGAACCTTGAATTCGGTCATGTGCTCGAGGTCGGCATCCTAAAGGATGTTGAGGATTGTTTGCTTGATATCTTCCTCACTCGGAGCTGCCATAGCTAGGCCCTACAAATTCCCTCGCCTTATTCCTTGCCCAAACATAAATTTGTGGGTTTTGGTTAGCCTCTTCGTCGCTGCCGATTCTTGAGACAGAACCACTAGGGTACAAGGTTGGCCTTGAGACAACAAGATGGTATTATGATCACAAGCATCAATATTACCATCAGCAGTAGCAGCAACAATAGGGTAAAAGCTTGGCCTTGAGACACCATCTTGGGCATTATTGTGATCACAGGCATCAGTACTATCATCATCGGTATCGCCAACAACAGGGTATAAGGTTGGCCTTGAGACAACAGCATGGATATTAGTATGATCAACAGCATCAATACTATCATAACCAATAATAGCAAAAACAGGGTACAAGCTTGGCCTTGAGACACCAGCAAGCACATTATTGTAATCATCAACATCAACACTATCATTAGCAGTAACAACAGCACAGTGTACAAGCTTGGCCTTGAGACATCAACAAGAACATCATTGTAATCATTAGCATCAACCTTATCATTGCCAGCAATAGGTACAAGCTTGGCCTTGAGACATCAGGAATGGCATTATTGTAATCTCCAGCATCAACACTATCATTAGCATTAACAACAGCAACAGGGCACAAGCTTGGCCTCGAGACATCAGCAAAAACATCACTGTTATCACCAGCATCAATACTATTATCACTAGCAAATAGGGTACAATCTTGGCCTTAAGATGTTAGCAAGAACGTCATTATAATCACGAACATCAATACTATCAGAGACAGAGGTACGGGGTGTAGCCACCATTTCAGCGCACATTGTCTGAAAGCAGTCAAGTCTACAGTTGTGCCTGAAACCCTGACTGCAGGCAGAGCTGGACTGTGTGGTAGCACTGGCAGGGCTAAACTGCTAAGGAGTGGACATTACTATGATTGGAGATACTAATGAGCACCTTTCTCAGAGTGGACGATCTGTCGCATGCAGCAAAGTCAACTCGACAACCACATGTTCACCTCTCTCTATTGGCATGTTGGAGTAGCCATGTGTTGGAGAAATCTCACAGGATGGGATATGGAATTTTTTTGTGACACTTCAAGCATCAATCAATGCATAGAATCGAGAAATCACACGCTTGGATCTCTAGTGTCAAGCATTGGAGAGCAAGAATACACAGTTGGAATAGATTGTGGAGGAATAGGCCAAAAGAATCACAGACTTGGAAACGAGTATGGCAACATGCACATGCATGGAAACACCAAAAACATGGGCTGGAGTAGTAGCACATACTCCCCCAAATGGAGACATTCATGTACTTCATGTAGAGGGTGGTGATGCAGTAATAGATGATGTGGATGCATTGAACGTAAAGAAAAAGAAAAGTGGGCCCAAAACTTGGTTATTTGCCTGAAACAGATGATAAGACTACACTATCTCTTACTATGGAAGTCACTGAGTTTTTTGGTAAGCATTTTGCCATGGCAGATGTACCTGTCTTTGGTACTCGACATATGGGCAAGAAGAAAGACGATGGGAAGGCAAGAACCATTGTATACACTCTATTGGATGCATGTAAGAGAACTATACTTTTAGACAATAGTCAAGTATGGAACAAATTTTTATGTAAATGAGGATCGCACCCCCATGCAACAAGAGAAACATTGGAAGTAATACAATAAGCGAAAGAAATCTAGTGATAACACTTCAAAGGATGCATAGGGATGCGTGACCCATGGGAGTTGTGTGCTTATGAAGGTGTTGTTTTGGAATTGCACCTCCATGGCATAAAGGTGAAAGCATTAATACTATGGTTGGTGATGCTAACATTGTGTTCCTCGCCAAGACATGGGAGCAGGAGACATGTAGAATTCCGGATATCCCAGGGTACATAATTCATAGCGCATATTAGCTACATGTAGGAAAAAGAGGGCAAGGAGGAGTTGCATGCATATACAAATGTGATTTGGAAGGAATGATTGATGTATGTAAAGTAGACCGACATAAGCGGTACATATGGATTATCCTCATGCACACTACACCGATGTACATTGCGGGATGTTACATTCCACATAAGGAGTCCCCCTTCTATGTACGACATGAAGTGGATTCGCAAGAACCTGAAGATTTGAGTATGGATGCATGCACATATATGCAATAAGGACATGTGATGGTCTTAGGTGACTTAAATGCGAGTATTGGACGTATGCAATTTCAGCTCATAGCGCGTGATGAGCTAGAGAAGGAAGAGGTTGTGGACGTAGATGCACATTGGTGTAGATAGTCTGAGGATACAGACATTAACACTCATGGATGTGCTTTGATGGATATGATTAATGGTTTGCACATGCCAATATTAAATGGTATGAATTGTTTTCCCAATACTGAAGGTTACACATGCTACTCAGCTAGTGGAGGTTCCAGTGTGGTAGACTATGCAATGGTACACATAAATGATTTATGCATTATCAAAGAGTTCTGGTTAGGTGAAAAACATCCAAAATCGGATCATATAGCTTTGGGCTTGACACTTGATATTGTGAAAATCACGGATCTAGAGCATAGTAGGAGCTATGAAGGATGGAAGATGAAGACAAGAATCATGTTGACATAGACAAGGAGAGACCAACTGTTACACAAGTGAATTAGGTTCCAAGATGGAAGCTTGGACTCATAAAGACAATCTTGTGTAATGGACTGACAATGACAAAGACACTAAGTGAAAGTACAAAGCATCATGATATTGTATTCATTCCATATGAAAAAGTGGTAGTCAAGTACAATGCTTTATAATTGTTGGATAGGTAGTAGTTTCCCTTTCTGTGCCTATGGGATTCAGTCTGCCTGCATGTCATAAGCCCATAACTGCCTCATACAAAGAGGGCCACAATGGCTGTGATTGCAAATATCTCAACACCCCTTCTCAATCACAACCAGATTGTACAAAGTGTGTAGAGGCTTTAGTGAGAGCAACACCTGCAAAGTGTGGGCACACCATAAACATGGCAAAACACTAGAGACTATTGCAGAAAAGGCTAAGTGTGGGTACCACAAACATGGTGGACATCCAAAGGTTGTAACAGGGGCCTCACAAAGTGTATAGAGGCTGTAGTACAAGGTTACATGAGGAGTTTACAAGCTTATGAAAATAGCATTTTGGGATAGGCAATACAAGGCTAAAAAAAATCAGTAAAAATTTGGGTCAAGGACTGTGAGGTCCTTGCGATTTTCAGCATTTCTTTTTACATAGATCTTCAATTCATTGCAGGTCTTCTTGTCTTTCTTCTCTTCTTCATGGTCTTTTTTATCTTCTTTTTTATGGTGGACTTTGCTTGTATTAGTCTTCATGTCCATGTCCCCCTCAAGCAAAGGTATCATCATCTTTGAGGCAACAGAAATGTCTTTAAAATCTTCAAATAAATTCATCGATTACTCTTCAAAACAAGTAAATCCATCCATCCCTGCAAGCGGAATAAACAAGTCTTCCATGTAGTTGATTTGAGTAACAAGAGTAATGTTACTCTTCATGAGAAGCATCTTCATAAAAGACTTGATTTTGGTCATTCCCATGATGGAAATCAGCTTCAAATGACTAAGAATAACCAACAATGAGTTGATCTTTGTATGTGTCAAAAGACACAAGCAATGGCAGTGAAGTATCAAAAGATACTAGTTTGAAATTTGATGTTTGTTGCTTGAGTTTGACTTGATTATCTTCAAAAACTTTTCATAGCTTCCCTTCCTTGCTGATTTTATGGTTGAATACTTGCTGAAAACTTCATATTAAAGTGGCCTTGGCTTGGTTTAAGTGGCAAGAGAGAGAAAATGAAGAAAAAATGAGCTTGAAGGTAAGTGGCTTAGAACAGGGTAGAAGCTATGGAGGATAGAAGATGAAGACAAGAATCGTGTTGACATAGACAAGGAGAGACCAACTGTTACACAAGTGAATTAGGTTCCAAGATGGAAGCTTGGGCTCATAAAGACAATCTTGTGTAATGGACTGACAATGACAAAGACACTAAATGAAAGTACAAAGCATCATGATATTGTATTCATTCCATATGAAAAAGTGGTAGTCCAGTACAATGCTTTATAGTTGTTGGATAGGTAGTAGTTTCCCTTTCTGTGCCTATGGGATTCAATCTGCTTACATGTCCTAAGCCTAAAGCTGCCTCATACAAAGAGGCCACAGTGGGTGTGATTGCAAATATCTCAACAGATATTTGCCACCATGTAGGACATGCAGGGGGCACAATAGGTACTGGTGCATTTCGTATTGATGTAGACAAGAAACAAGCACATGCTAGTCACCTGGATAGTCTTATGAGCAATCTTATTAGGAACACATGGGCTGATATGAGAGATGCAATGTTAAATACAACTATAGGGGTTTTTGGGAAACCAAAGAGCAATCACAAAAAATGTCAAAGGATTGCCATGCAATAAATGGTTTGATGATGAATGTAAGGGTACATGTAGAAAGCTGAAAATCCTCCCTAAGGGACAAGAACGAAGTGAGGTGGAAAAATGATATAATGCTCTCACGCGTAAAAAGCGACGACAATGTGTAGTGGCCAAAGAAAGTGAAGATGCTAGGGAGTTTGAGAAATGTCCAAGGCAAGCATGGAGAAATTTGCAAATGAGACGGTTAAATGTTATGGGGGATTTTACAGATGTTGACATGCTATCGTAAGTTACAAAAATTTACATGCATAAAGGGCTACATCCCATCAAATGTGATGTACATACGTAGCCATTTAGTGCTTCGTTCACTTTAGAAACATTGGAGCCAGCCTCAACAAGATGGCTAATGGAAAAGCATGTGATACTTTGCAGTTGAATGCAGAGATGTTGAAATGGACAACAAAGGAGACGAGACTATTTATGTTACATGTGATACATCATGCTTTTGCATATGGTTTTCCCCAAGAATGGCAAGAGAATTGGATACAACCGTTGTATAAGGGAGGAGATTGCAATTTTCTCACAAACTACTACACGATTATGGTCAGTTCAGCCACAGCAAAGCTATTCAACACTATCCTGGAAATGCAATTGAGTAAATGGGCAAAAAGTAATAACAAAGGAGCTTATGGACAAGTAGGTTTTCACCCTGGTCATAATACCATAGATCATTCGGTTACTTTATGAGTACTTACAGATGAGAGTCGGCTTGAGGGAGCAACATTGTACTGTTTTTTTGTGGATTTTAAGAAGGGTTTTGACACCGTACCAAGGGTTGGCTTATGGCAATGAATGCAAGAATCAAGGGTCCCAAATGATCTATGCTTATATCAATGAGTGGTGTGCCATCTCAGAGGTCGCAATGGGCTGTCACAAGTATTTGAGAGTAATATGGGAGTCAAACAAGGTTGTTCGCTCTCCCCTACATTATTTGGTTTATGCATTGATAAGCTAGAGGAAATACTTATCACGGCTATGAATGAAGAGGAAGCCAAAAGCCCGCATATTAGTATGTTTGCCATCTTGCTCCTGCTTTATGTACATGATGTGGTCTTCTTTACATATACTCGGGAACGTATGCAGCAATTCATGGGGATTCTTGAACGGTCTTGTCAAGATAGTGGTTTGACGGTGAATGTATAAAAAACAAAGCTAATGGCTGTGCGCACCAAGCAATCAAAGACCCCACCAAAAGTACATTATGCGGGACAGTATGTAGAGTTAGTATCTACTTCCAAATACTTGGGGATTGAAATACCTACAGACCACAAATGGCATACATGTGTGGAACGGCGATTAGCGGCAGGAAAAAGCAAGTATTATCACTTTTAAAATGACTGTAACCGTACAGATACTAAATGTTGGAAAATACGATGCATGATTTTTTATGCATATGTTCTATAGATGGTATTATATGGAGTTGAAGTGTGGGGGGGAGCATCTCCTCATCTGCATGGAACAACATTGAGAAGTTCCAAAAAGCTTTTATTTGTAGACATTTGGGCATCAAAAGCACCACACCATATGTACTTATGCTTTTGGAAACCAGCCATCGGCCAATTGGGGTACATGCTATGATCCGAGTACTGAGATATGTCACTTGAGTATGTCAAATGGATGATAGTAGGCTCCCCAAACGGGCATGGGATGCTAGGACACGCCTACAAAAAACATGGAAAATTAAAGTGCTTTCAACAGGATGGGTGCTGGATATGAGAAAATGATTTAAAGGGTGGGGAGTGGATAGATATCTAGATATGGCATCCAAAGATATATGCATGGACACATTTCAATCAGACCTCTTATGAGCGTATCAAGAAAAACATCAAAGCAAGGAAGTAAATGGCAAACTTACTTATTACAATATGGATATCTATCCTTCATGTTGGGAATCCTACATGCAGGCAGAGGCACACATATAACCATACATAGCCAACCCACTCTCAGTGGTATTTAGATGGAGTATTGCACGACTTCGAACCCGGTCACACACTTTATTGATTGAGACAGGTGCATGGAGTGGACAGGCAAGAGAGATGAGGTTATGCAAGTTGTGTGGATTATAGAGTGTAGAATTAGAGGAGCACATGATTATGACATGTCCAACATATGCACACATACAGGCTGACTTTGATATCCCTTTATAGGGGCCACTTCACCAGTTTTTGACCACTACTTCTATATCAAAGTCAGGGGTTCTAATCACCCGCATATTACGCTTTTGAGAGAACCATGCTGCATAGATCGTTCTTTCATCATAGCTACCCTTTCCTACCATAGGGGAGGAGAATCATTGTATATATGGTAAGGTCTCATGGGTCATAATTTGGCCTTCCATGGATGATAATAAACTTCTCTCTCTCTCTCTCTCTCTCTCTCTCTCTCTCTCTCTCTCTCTCTCTCTCTCTCTCTCTCTCTCTCTCTCTCTCTCTCTCTCTCTCTCTCTCTACATGTGCATATATTGTGTGTATATGTGCGCACATGTTTACATACATATGTGTTATAAGTGAGTAGTGATCTTTTTTCTTTCAAGTACCAATTTTGAAGATTGATCATGATTTGGCAACAAGGTCCTCAACTTAAAAGGCATCTTATCGCATGTGGATATATATTTTTTAATGAATCTTTATGGACACCCAAACTTTTTCTCTACAAAAATATCCATTTTAGGCGATCAAAACTCAAATTTTGTGCTAAAATTTTCAATCTTAGGCATCATGATTTTAGGGTCTCAAAAGTGACCCTACATTTCACTTGACTTATCTGAGAACCCATATTTTTAGCCTAAGTAGCAAAAATTTGCCTAAAAGGAAAACACTAAGCTCATCAATAAAAGTCAAACATATTGTTGATTTTTAGTCACAAAGCAACACATAAACACTAAAAGTTGTACTATCTTTGATGCGAATAGTTTGGAGAATAAGATTTTGCCAATATTTCAAAGAGTATAATTTTGATATCAAATACTAATAGGTGGTCGTGAATCATCATCAACAATAGGAAAACATATTCAAACTCTATGGCAAGATAAAGATTTTAATAAATATGTTTCCATAGCAAATTATTTTCGAAATGAAGTACAAAATTCACGGTGAAGAGGTGCATGCAATCCAAGCAAAAACACTAGTTAGTAAAAGGACTAGAAAGTATTGTTGGGTTGCAAGTGTTAGGGGACCACCTTACCTTGATTGTCATCCCTTTCACACCATGTTAGTTGTACACGATTAGAAGTTAGAGAAGCCATAGATCTTGTCACAAGCAATTGCCTTTTTGTTTCTAAATGTAGAGAGTGATTTGATTACATTCCAAAAACATGAGTATATGGAAAGGAGTTTGAAATCGCCAATTGATAAGAGATTGCCCAATTATCTATCTTATAGTGATGAGATAGAATGGTCATGTTAGGAAATGATTTAGAGAGCCAATGAATTACGAATAATACATACGAAAAGCTAAGGATTATGAAGGACAACAAACCATACTACCTTCTAACTGAGTTGTTTCAAGGGTAATTTGAGTGTAGATGTCAAGCTAGGATGGATAGCAATTGCAAGTGGAAGTAGTACAACCAAACATGGCAAAAAACTAGAGTGGCATAAGAAAAAAGTATATTGGTTTTGAGCTATGATTAGGAGGCTACCATATTGTAACAAATCGCCTTGACAACACAAAATGTACACACAAAAAAATTTAAGAAATCTCCCATGGCAATTTCATTCATCGTATACATGAGCAAAATCGTTGATCCTTGCATGAACTCCCCTTCCCCTCTCTCACTAGCCAAAGGACTTAAGCCTTAAAAGTACCGAATCATTGGGGATAAGTTATCCATGTGAACTCCTCCTTAAGCATGTGTGCACACGTATACACGTGAACACGTGCAAAAAGAATATTTTTTGCAAACACGGGCTAATTATTTTTAATGGTGTATGTGCGTATTCCTTATCATGAAAACTCCACTTTAGTCATCGACAAAACACGTAAGAAATTATGCATGCTTAAAAAGGAAAAATGGAAAGAAAAGAAAAATCATCCAGTTAGTCTAATTCTAACTAAAAGCTAAAGAATAGTTAACTAAAAGAGAGAAAGAGTTCAATTATAAGTAGGACTTTACAAGAGAATGACACGTGGTGAGAGAAAGATAAGCAATGATTAGAAAGAGTGTGTACTTTTCCTCCCATCTCTTGCCACGTAAGTACTCATTCCCCTATTTTTTCAACTATCATATTAAAATTTTTAGAAAAATCATAGCACTTTCTAATCTCCACAAGACACCTCATTTCTCATATCTCGATTTTTCATGAAAAATTCAAACATGAGATTCTTTTTTATTGATTGAAAATTCCTAAGTTGCCACATTTATACTCCTCCTCCAATTTTCTCAATTTTCATTAAAAAATTTTGGGATATTTTTATCCACTTATAACCTCATCAAGATACCTCATACCCTCTTTCTAAACAAGTTTTTTTTTTTAAATCTCAAACTGCCACCTCACTAGAAATATCCTACACATTACATTTTCATGTTCAAAAGAATTTAGGAAATTTTAACAAGCTGACACCTAGTTAATCAACCCATCACCCATCATTTTCATGGTGCCATCATGTGACACCTCAGATGCCGCTTATGCAGGCAGCATCCCACACCCCCCTCTCCTATAAATAAGACCCTTCCCCTCCATTGCAACAACATGAGTGTGGAGCTAAATAAACTCTGTTGTGAAGAAGGGTGATCAAAGAAGCGACAACGACACCCTTACGATTAAGAAAACGCTCTTTTAGTTTAGAAAAATAATAAAAGTCATTTTATTCTTGAAAGCATGAATTAGATTATTACCTTAAAGTAGAAAAGCTCAATAAATTAATGATCAAAAGTAATTTTTTAATGTTAATATTTGGTGATTTTTTCTTTATCAAATGATAATTTTTAAAAAATAAATAATCAGTGATAATTATGGTTAAAGTTAGATTAAACTCTAATAATTAGAAATAATTAAAAATTTAGTTGTATATACACATGGGATAATAAAGTCAATTAAAAAAAAGAATGATTACTATGCTCTAGAAAAATCCTGGCATTGAATGTTATACTAAAAAATAAACAAGTGTGATTTAAAATTTTCTAACTGAGAATATTATGCTAACTATTATGCTCTAGGAAATTTTACATAAAATGTTAATTCAAAATTCTTGTTTAGCATCATATCTAGTTTAAGGCTTATTCAAGGTAATCTATTAGAAAACTAGCATTATTAGAATATTAAATTTAGCATTAAAGAAACATATATAAAATATTAGAATTATTTTCATGATTGAGCTAACCATAAATTTTAGTATCACACTTATAAGAATGACATTAGTGGAATCCTTAGAAATATTAAATATTAACTCAGGATAAATTAGTTAAGTCCATCTTTAAAAGCTAAGTATAGTTATAGTAATAATTATTTAGATGCATCATTGAAATTTGAGTTATTCTCTTGACTAAATATTAACAGTTTCTATGAACTTTTAAATATATTAGACTTATTTTTACGATAATGATAATTGTTAATAGAATTGAATACTCCTTTAAATAAGGATAGTATCTATTGATTTGGCCATGGAAAGGCTTTCGTAATCATAAACTATCCTAGATGACATATGAAATATAGATTATTACTTAGAAATGGATTTCCTAACTATTGGGTGACAAAACAAATAAATACGAAAGTATAGGAAATAGTTGATTTAGTAAACTTAGAAAAAAATAGCATAGGAAAATAAGATAATCAAAGAAAAAAAAGAATTGGTTGTCATAATTTTAAAAATTTAGGAAATTATCAAAAAAATCAAGCAAATTCTTTCTATAGAAAATTCAATAGCTGTAAAAAGGAAGAAGTGGGAAATGGAAATCGTTAGAAATTATTGGCTGTTAAAATCAAAGTTATTGAAAATTATTTTTGATAAAGTTATAACTGGCTTTATAAATTACTGTTTTTAGTAGCATTAATTACTCAAGAAATATTAATTGCAAAGGACTGGATGGTTGATGGTTTTTGATTTTCGAAACCTGGATGTGATTGCGCTTTTTTCACTAATGGAAGGAAATATTCTTGCCCTTAAGGGTGATTTTAGTGGTTGACTTTCCCCTGGGATCAATTGCTAGAGCTTGAATGAGCTGAATATGTTTTTTGGTCTGCCTAGACCGTCTGACCAACGCCTAGAACAGATGGGCCAGTACAGAAGGTTTCCTCCTATGGCGACTCATAACCATTAGGGGCTCTTGTCGAAACTTATTCCTAGAATATGTGGTTGGTTCTAAGAGGGAGAAGAAATCCATATTGTTATCAATGTGGTTTTGCATTGGAGCGTGGAGATACAATCTGGAAACACTTCTCTAGTTTTTGAGGGCAGATGCACCTCTAGTTTTGAGGGCAAAACTGAAAATATATAAATATGTTTTTATCCAATGTCTTGAAAGGACTAGTTTCACTATTTTCATGTCGTGAATTAACGAATACGTGAAACAAACCATGTGCTCAAAGGGTAATTAATGAAGCTATTTTTATGTGTTCAACAACATGGTAGTATGCTCTATTTAGATAACTAAAGAAAACACTGTTTAAAGGAATGTGGACGAGTGACCTTTCCCGACAAAAGGCGTTCAATGGCAGGGTGGACTCAATAAGTCGGTGCTTTCTTGAAAGGAAAAAATAGAATAAGAGAGCCAACACAATGATTTACCCTAGGGTTAGAGTCTTAGAACCCGGGCTGATCTTTATCTTAGGGAAAAGGTGCAGCAGATGTGCTAGAACGTGTTAGGGTTCCACGAACTCAAGCCTATTACTGAAAAAAAGCATTGCACTCCATGAACCAAGGGTAATGACCCCTCTTTGTTCAGACGAGAAGCCTCTCGAAGGACACCTTCGAACATGAGCTAGCTAAAGATAGGAGACTGTTAGGTCAGCAGGAAACACTCAAGTCGATCCTCGTGGGATGAGGCGAGTCGTTCCCATATGAGGTGGACCTCGGGTCGCTTAGAGTGATCAAAGTCCAAACATTCCAGTGGAGTGATGGTGACAGTTAGGAAAGACCCCAGACAACCACCAAACATTATCGACTATATTTAGTGGTCAGTATGTCATACGTATATAGAGGTTGAGGAAACATTAGTGTTTCCCAAAAATATTAGGGGGCTACCATATATATAAGGGCATTCTCAGTCATGTTACAGGGTAATTGGTCAAGAAAGAAATGGCAATGTATAAGGGGAGGGCTTCGTGTTAAATTCAAGTGGTGATTAGGCATGGAAGACATAGCTTCTTTGGTAGTTTGGTTATGGCATGCAACTATGTAAGTTAGTGGGAAAGAGGGAGAGTGATTAGGGTGGTTTTTTTAATTACATGCATAGGTGGTATACAAGGCATCATAGTAGGTAGGTGGTTTCTATAGCATACTCAACTATACATAAGCAAGTGGAGGCATCATAGAAATTAGAGAATAGGGCAAGTAGCATGGGATGCTAACCACCAATCGAGCAACATGGCAGGTTGACAAAGAAGTGGAGATAGTTTGGCACCTTCTCATTTGGCATGTGCTCCACCTTAATTCTTGCATTTAATATTTTGATGATTTTTTATTTTTATTTTTGCAATATGATCTCTTTGGTGTGCATGTGTGAACGTGCACTTATTCTTGTGCATTGATCTGAGGCCACAAAGCTAAACCATTGGGACATTTTCCAATAGCTTAACCTTGAAGTATTATTGTTATGATAAGATGAAGTAATGTAGCTTTCTTACACCTTGAAATAACTTGCCATGAAGTTTCTTTCCTTCAAACACTTTCAAGCTATTAAAAACTACTACATTCATGACTTATTTTGAGTGCAACTCTACGAATATAGCAAATCTTGCAAGCTAAGAGAATGTGAATGAATATTCATGTAGATTTTGGTTCCTTTATCATGCTTATATTAGGGGCAAAAATGTACCTCTTTAATTCTTTCATAATTTTGCAAGGAGCTTTATCTAGCATCCCTTAGAAACAAAAATGTGTCATTGTTGGGGAGCACTAAAATAGTCAATTTGTCTCCTCTCTAACAATGAGATGCTCCCATCAAGTCTAGTTATCACCCTAGGGGTATGATCATTTGAGTAATTTAATTCTAATAGATGATCTTGAAACCTAATTCCCTAATCACTCTTTTATTTGAGATTATTTATTTTGATAATTTCATGTTGATAGTATCTTTTCATAATTCCTAAAACTATGATAGCAAGGGGTAATTTCATCTTCTAGCTCCTTAGTGAATGTGTTGCAAAATCATATAACAATGGAGAGAAAATGCTCCTATAACTTTAATGAATGTGACATACGTCTAAATACTCCTTTGTTAGTTTACATTAGAGAGAAAATGTTGATTTTATTCAAGTCAAAAAGCACAAAAACACTTCAACTTTATGAGCATTATAGACCTAGAGCTTTACTTCTAGATGATGGCTTATATTGAGGGTAGGGCCAAACAACCAAACAATTTGGTAAGTAAAAAATCTCAAAGAAATGTCAAAAATTTCCTCCATGCATGAAAGTGCAAGTTTGGTAAATGCCTATGTCATTGTAGACACTATTCTAATTATGTATCTTAGTTTAATTTGATGAGTTCCCTTTTCAAAAAATAATGGGTAAATATGAAACCATATATATGCATTATTCTCTATAATATGAAAGTGCAAGTTTAGCAAATGCCTATGTCATTATAGACACTATTTTAATTGTGTATCTTAGTTTAGTTTGATGCATTCCTTTTTCAAAAAATAATGGGTAAAGATGGAACCATATACATGCATTATTCTCTATAATATGTAGAGGCATCATGACATTGTAGTATCTCTTTGGGTGGACTTTGTTAATGCCTTAATATCTCATAAATGTTTAAGAACTAGTCATGTTAATGTGCTAGATAAAGTAAGGGAGGTGGTGAAATATATTATGTTGTGTGTTATGTCTAAAGTATGGGAGATTCCTAAAGGCTAAAGACTCATGCACCCATGAAAGAAGTCATGTGGGCAAGGATGAGATTTGCATATTATGAGAAATCTATACTTTAGCTTTATGAGTATTATGCACCTAAATCATTACTTCTAGCTAATTGCTTGTACCAAGAGTACGGTCAAACAACTAAACAAATTGCTAAGTACAAAACCTCAAGAGAAATAGAAGTGCTAGTTTGGCAAATCTTTAAGTCATTACAGTCACTATTTTATGGGTGTGTCTTAGTACTTTGATGCATTCCCTTTTGAAAAATTAATAGGCAAAGATGAACCCATATATATACAATATTCTCTATAGTATGTAGAGGCATTGTAACATTGTAATATCTTTTAGGGTGGACTTTGTGAATGCCTTAATATCACATAACATGTTTAAGAACCAGTCATGTCGATGTGTTAGATAAAGTAAGGGAAGTGGTGATAGATGGGGTTTATGTATTATGTATAAAGGTTTGTAGTTGGATAAGAATTTGAGATCCCTAAAGGCTAAAATCGCATGTACCCAAGAATGAAGTCATGTGGGTAAATATGAGATTTGTGCATTGTGAGAAATCTACAATACTAGGATTAGAGAATTACCAATGTCTATTCACATGATAGCATCTTAGTAAAATAACAATGTGTAGTTGTATGATTATATCATGTATTAGATGAGATTAATAATTAAAACTATATGCATATGATGATAGTGTAAGTACTTAAGATGTTCTCAACAATTATAGGCCTTGGATCATATGTTTGTTGGGAAGAGTAGAAGGTATGGGGATCCATCTCCTTTAGATATGTTTGTCAAATTTAGTAGTCATATTAGAATCATGGCAATTATATAGGAATGAGAGAGAAGTAAAGTAGAGTAAATAGACATGCCTTTAATACGTGTCATGTGTTAGTTTGTCCCCTCTCTTCCTTCACATCTTTTTCCTTTTTTTCTCACAATCCCCTATCTCTCATCTATTTTTACCTCATATGTGTGCATGTTGGGTACACATGTGTCCATGTATATGCATGTATGTGTGTATGGATGGATGCGTGTGTTTGCATGTGTGAATGCATGTATCTAAGTGCATGTTTTATAAGTTTGTATCCATTCTCTCCCCTCTCCTTTATTTCCTCTCTTCTCTCTTCCATAGTTCTCTCCCTCTCTCTAATCTCTTCGATTTTTCTAATTCCCCTCTCTTTCTCCCTCTCTCCATTTTTCCTCTTGCTCATATGTTTACATATGTAGGGGTGAGTGTCAAATAAGTATGAAAAATGTTGAAAGAATTTAGTAACTCAAAAAGTGTAGATGGGGTCAAGCTCAATTGAAATTTCTAAATTCCATACTATTTAACACATGAATTAAAATTGATATAAGGAAAATAGCAACAACAAAGACATGTCTAGAAAGAAAAATGTTAAACAACTACAACATTGTTTAGGAATGATGAATTTTTAAATCACATTTTATCTAAATTAGCAAACATAACAACTTTGCTTAGAAAGTTACTAAAAATTAAATAAAAATTTAAATGGGTTGAGGAGTGTTAAGAAGAATTTGACCAATTGAAGGATCTAGTCTCTAATGCAATTATATTAAGTTATCCTAAGTTTGGAAATATTTTCTTTTGAGAACAAATGCTTCTAAGGAATCATATTACTACAATGAAATCAATATCATAAATGGAAACCAATTTTGCTTTATAAATTAACTCTTTCAAAATAGAATCCAATTGCTTAATGACAAAAAATGAGCTTCTAATTGTAGTTTCAAGGTTACAAAAACTCTACATATTCACACATGGGACAAAATTAGCTATCAAAACAAATCATTAACCTAAGAAGTCACATCCACCAACCTGCCTACTTTGATGAGTCCTTGTTACTCAAGATTATAATCTCAAAATTTAATATTGTTATTGTCTATACACTTTCTAGTATATCACATATTCAAAGTACAATAGTACATCAACTAATAGTACATATTCAATTAATAGTTTGAACATGACTTCAACAATAGGATCAAGATACATTAAAAATTATCTATGAAAAAAAAGTAATTGTTTGATATTATAAAAATACACTATATTTAAAATTTAAAATAGTATATTATATTTTATAGATTGATAATAAGAAGCTGAATTTGTAATCCTAGGCTCCACAAAATCACTACATTAATTATTTTTATACCCATTATTCAAACATCTAGGATTCCATAAATGTTTAGAATTTATTAAGAAGGAACTTTAAAGGCTAATACACAAACATTTCATAGCAAACTAAAATTCAAATATTGCAAGAAATGTCAAAGTTTCAAAGCACCAACAAGCAAACCTAAAGGATCACAACAACCAATAAAAGTTTTAAAACAATTCAAACTAGTAGCTTGTGATATTATTGGCCCATTACCAAAGAAACTTCAAGATAAGATAGAATATCTTACATGTTAGTGTGAAGTCCAAGCATTACCTGACAGAACTGCTACTCGATAGGAAATATTATATTGAAAGATGTAATAACTAGAAATTCTTGCCCCACAACTACATTGTTAGACCAAAGACAAAATAATGTTTAAATGTTTAGGAGTAAAAGAAACTTTAATGTCCCCTTATCATCCTTAAACAAGTGACTAGTCCAACGTCTAAACAAAACACTTCAACAATTGAGTTCCATGTATGCAGAGTGTTTATAATATGTGGTTCGTGCATATAGATGTTTAGACTTTAAGCAAGCAAACTAAGGACACTTTAAGGACAAGATCCAATGTTTCCTTTAGAAATCCCAATAGAAAAACTTCGTAATAAATACAAAGATATTGCCGATCAGGACTTTGAAATAAAACAAACATAGACATTGATGAGAATTGTAATTCATAAAAACTCAATAAAAGCATAAGCACAACAAAAATGATGTTACAATGATAATAGAGTATATAAACATTAAGGCAAACACAACCATTGATGAGAACATAAATTTGTAACAGTTTAACAATAGCATAAGCACAAAAAGAACGATGTTACAAGGATAAAAGAGTACAGAAAGAGTAAGAAAAGTACTACTTTACTTGCCAAACTTACCAAATAAAAATAAAAAATTAAATTCATTACTTCAACATAAATGGATTGATCTCTACATTATCATTAACAAAATAAGAGAACTCTTATGCAACAAAAAACATAGGAAAAAGTAGAAAAACAATGGTGCATGTAATGAGGATAAAATAATGTTTTCAAGAGAGTGATACTAATGTAATGTAGGATATAGAGATGGGGAGTGAGCAAAGAGAAGAAAATAAGGAACTAATGATACACCTTAAAGGGAACTCAAAGAGCATGAAGATAAAGACACAATCAAACTAGTTTTTTTTTTTTTGGGGGCGGGGGGGGGGGGGGGGGGGGGGTGGCAACAACACCCTATCACTCAACCTATAAGCACTTCCTAGTTCGACACAATTCCTATAGCAATCATGCAATCATTAGGCACTTCTTTTCATCACGAGGGTATCTCCATCTAATGCATTACCTCAATACAAGGCAAGATTGGTAGCCAAGGGATTCAAGCAAGAAAAGGAGACTGACTTTGATGAGATCCTCTCATTAGTAGTCAAGATCATCACCCATAATATGGTACTTGCATTGGTTACCAAGGAAGACATGGACCTTGTTCAGATGGATGCAAAGACAACTTTCTTACATGGAGACTTGCTTGATAACATTTATATGGAGCGACATGAAAGGTTTATTGTGGAAGGTAAGGAATAATTGGCATGTAAGCTAAGGTTATATTGTTTGAAATAGTCTCCAAGGAATGGTATCATAAATTCAATGCATTTATGCAGTCTCAAGGGTACACTAGAAGACTGATTACTATCTATATACTAGGAAGGCTATGGATGGTAGCCTTATGATTTTGATTCTCTATATGGATAATATGCTGATTGTTGGGAAGTTAGTCATGGATGTGGATACACTGAACAAAATATTGCATGAAACCTTTGGCATGAAGGACTTGGGCAATGTTTGGCATGCGCATCATGAAGTAGATAGAGGCAAAAGGATACTCTATTTGTCTCCAAAGGAATATGTTAGAAAGGTATTGAATTATTTCAACTAGCGTTCCGCGTGCACAGAACGCTAGGGCGCTTTGCTGCCTTGAAGCGGCAAGCAAAGCTACCGTGCTATCGCACGGCAACTTTGCTCAACAATCCATTTTGCATCTTTCTCTTTCCTCTTTTTCCTCCCTCTCTCTCCCCTTAATTCCCTATGTCTAACTTTCTCTCTCTCTCTCTCTCTCACTCTCTTTCTTTGCCTTCTATTTTACTTTATTTTTTCTTCTCTTTTGGTTCTCTCTCTCTCTCTCTCTCTCTCTCTCTTTTTCTCTCCCCGCTTTTCTTCTCTCTCTCTCTCTCCTTTTATTCTCCCCCCTCTCTCCTCTCTTTTCCTTCTCTCTCCCTCTCCTCTTTTTTCCTTTATTTCTTCTTCTTCTCTCTCTTTTCATTCTCTTTTTAAAAATTTTATTCTCTCTCTCTCTCTCATTTTCTTCTCTCTGTGGTTTTCTTCTCTCTCTCTCTCCTCTCTTTTCCTTCTCTCTTTATCCTCTATTTTTTCTCTCTCTTTTTAAATTTTATATTTTCTCTCTCTATAATGCTCTCTACATGTTCTCTCTCTCTTCTTCTTATTCTTTCACTTTCTTTCCCCTCCCCCCTCAGTCTCTCTCAAAGTATGTAAATTTTATCTTTCTCCTATATATTATTCTCTCTTTATGTTTATATTCCCTCTCTTCTCCTCTCTCTCTCTCTCTCTCTCTCTCTCTCTCTCTCTCTCTCTCTCTCTCCTTTTCTTCTTCTCCCCTTTCTCCTAAATTTCATTTTTTTCTTCCCTCCCTCTCCCTTTTAAATTTTATCTTTTTCTTCTCTCCTCTTTCTTTTAAATTTTATATTCTCTGTCTCTCTCTCTTCTCCCCTCTCCCCTCTCTCCCTTCCTCTCTCTCAAAAAATATTTAAAATTAAAAAAAAACTATTTTCTCTTTTTTCCCATCTCTCTTCCTCTTTCTTCTTATTTTTCCTCTCTCTCTCTCTCCCTTATCTCTCCTCTTTTTTCCTTTTTTTCTTCTCTTTATTTTTTTTCTTTTCTCTTTCTTTTAAATTTTATATTTCCTCTCTCTATAATTCTCTCTATGTTCAATTTCTCTCTCTTCTTCTTATTTTCTCTCTCTATCTCTGTCCCTCTCTCTCCTCCCTTTTCTCTTTTTTCTTTCTTTCTCTCTCTCTCTCTCTTAAATTTTATATTTCCTCTCTCTATAATTCTCTTTCTCTCTGTTCCCCCTCTCTCTCCCTCCCTCTCCTCTTCTTTATTTTTTGCTCTTTGTATATTTCTCTCTCTCTCTCTCTCTCTCTCTCTCTCTTCTTATTTGAATTAAAAAGAAAGTTTCTCTTTTCTCTTTTTTCCCATCTCTCTTCCTCTTTTCCTCTTTCTTATTATTATTATTATTCTCATTCTCTCTCTTCCCTCTCCTCCCCTTTATTTATCTCTCCTCTTTTTTCTTTTTTTCTTCTCCTTAAATTTTTTTCTTTTCTCTTTCTGTTAAATTTTATCTTTCCTCTCTCTCTAATTCTCTCTGTGTTCAATTTTTCTCTCTTCTTCTTCTTATTTTCTCTCTCTCATTTTCTTCTCTCTGTCTCTGTCCCCCTCTCTCTCTTCTCTTTTCCTTTTTTCTTTCTTTCTCTCTCTCTCTCTCCTAAATTTTATATTTCTCTCTCTATAATTCTCTTTCTCTCTGTTTCCCCTCTCTCTTCCTCTCTCTCCTCTTCTTTCTTTTTTGCTCTTTGTGTATATATATATATATATATATATATATATATATATATATCCTTATTTTAATTAAAAAGAAAGTTTCTATTTTTTTCTTCTAAATTTTATATTTCCTTTCTCTATAATTCTCTCTCTATGTTCAAATTCTTTCTCTATAATTCTTCTTCTTATTTTCTTCTCTCTATCTCTCTCTCTCCTCTATAAAATAATGTTTTCAAGAGAGTGATACTAATGGAATGTAGGATATAGAGATGGGGAGTGAGACGAGAAGAAATAAGGAACTAATGATACACCTTAAAGAGAACTCAAAGAGCATGAAGACAAAAACAAAATCAAACTAGTTTTTTTTTGTTTTTTTGTTTTTGGGGGGGGGGGGGGGAGGGCAACAACACCCTATCACTCAACCTATCAGCACTTCCTAGTTCGACACAATTCCTATAGCAATCATGCAATCATTAGGCACTTCTTTTCATCACGAGGGTATCTCCATCTAATGCATTACCTCAATACATGTCAAGATTGGTAGCTAAGAGATTCAAGCAAGAAAAGGAGATTGACTTTGATAAGATCCTCTCATTAGTAGTCAAGATCATCACCTATAATATGGTACTTGCATTGGTTACCAAGGAAGACATGGACCTTGTTCAGATGGATGTAAAGACAACTTTCTTACATGGAGACTTGCTTGATAACATTTATATGGAGCGACATGAAAGGTTTATTGTGGAAGGTAAGGAATAATTGGCATGTAAGCTAAGGTTATATTGTTTGAAATAGTCTCCAAGGAATGGTATCATAAATTCAATGCATTTATGCAGTCTCAAGGGTACACTAGAAGACTGATTACTATCTATATACTAGGAAGGCTATGGATGGTAGCCTTATGATTTTGATTCTCTATATGGATAATATGCTGATTGTTGGGAAGTTAGTCATGGATGTGGATACACTGAACAAAATATTGCATGAAACCTTTGGCACGAAGGACTTGGGCAATGTTTGGCATGCGCATCATGAAGTAGATAGAGGCAAAAGGATACTCTATTTGTCTCCAAAGGAATATATTGGAAAGGTATTGAATTATTTCAATATGGAGAGGGGCAATGCTATTAGTATAACTTATCTAAGAGGATAACCCCAAGCTAATGAGCAAAAAATAAAATGGCCAAGGTTCCTTATGCATCCACAATTGGTAGCTTTGATATGATATGGTTGCTACAAGTCCAAACATTGCCTACATAGTGGGAGTGGTTAGGAGGTATATAGCAAGCCCTAGCAAGAAGCATTGGGAGGTAGTGAAGAGTATCTTGAGATACTTAAATGATATTAGAGCTATATGCATATGCATCTATTCTTAAATATATAGATACTAATTTTACAGGGAGTGTAGACTCTAGGAGATCTACTATAGCTTTTGTCTTCACATTCGTAGGTGGTGCAGACTCTTGGGTTTCTCAATTATAGCTATGTATAGCTTTATCTACCAATAAGGCGGAGTATGTTGTAGCCACTGAGGTCTGCAAGGAAGTTATATAGCTTACTCATTTAGTGGGAGACTTGGGCATTGCAACAGAGGTGTCGGAATTGGGTACTTGCCAAGTTAAAGGAAAAACTTGAATATAGCAAAGGATTGCAATTCAATTTATTCAATAGAATTGTGGTACTAAATGTGCACTTATCCCATCTGTGATCTACTTTTTGTCTCATTGAAAACCATCTAAAATTGAAATTAAACATCTAGAAAGTTTGGCACGCAATTTCTTATGGTCAGGAGATGGGGAAAAATTCAAGCTACCAAAAGTGGCATAGAAAGGTTTGAAAAGGTGAGTAGGAGTGAGAGAGAGTCGAGCACAAGTGGAAGCAAGAGCAAGAGCTATGGTGGTTTGAACAAGAGAGCAAGACACGTAAATGGGAACTCTAACAGTCACAATGTGTGCTTCCCTTTTTTATTCTATCATAATAAAGAATAAGAAATAAATATGACAGTGATGAGCAACCACCATTTATAATATACATGTGTGTAGGCACTAAGTACAAGGTAAACATAGGTGGCTAGGCACCGACCTTTAACTACTAACAACGTCCCACTTATAGGTGAATGTGTCTTGAGTGAGGGGAAAACGTACAATATGTACATATGAGAACAACTTAATATTGTGGTCGAACAAGAAAAATGCTGAAGACATAAGAGAACATAACTTTCGAGACATATTGCAAAGACGAAGTTGAAAGACGCTAGATGGAACATCATGAAGCCATGTTGGACTCACAAAGAAACCTGATTAAGTACTTCCTACCTTGTGAGACAAGGCTATGGCCAAGAAAATAATGTTGGCTCCTCCTAGAATATAATAGCGAAAATATTACTCTAGTAGTTTACTCTGAATTCTAGCAAGGGTTAGGCTTCTTGGGAAAAAGCCAGTTTGGTACCTTGTTTTCTTTACTTAATACACTTTAAGGTTTATTAAAAAAAGAAGAAAAAAAGAAAAGATGGAGTGGGGTCAACAACCGAGTCGCGAGATTAAAGACCGAAAGGTCAGGTGGGAATATGCGCTCTCTCCTTTCAACTTTCCATGTGCTGCAAGCTTTTTTTGTTTATTTGTTTTTTTTTGGGGTTTGCATTTCGTCATACGTTTTTTTGTTGCAATTCAATTTCCTGCGCTCTCATTGGCCCATGGGCCACGGGTGACGGTCCCGTGTAGGCTCCTGCATTTTGCATCTCTGTAGACTGTAGGCCTGGCCTATATGCCTCTGCCTCCCTCTCTCTCTCTCTCCCAACGAAATGAAAGATCACCATCAACACCCTCTGTCAGACAGGCGTCGAAAGTAAGCCTCTCTCTCTCTCTCTCTCTCTCTCTCTCTCACATGTAATGCATTCCAACTAACGATTTTCGCATTTGATGCACATGGCACGACGATCGATTTCTTTTGCCTGCTAGCTCTCTCAGTTAGAAGGAAGAGAGAAGCAATTTGCCGACATATCAGGTGCTTGATTTTTTGCAGAGAGGCAGCAGCACCAGGCACAGGTGTGTGTGTCTCTTTCCCTCACATACACGCACGCATCCTTTTGTTAATTCATTCAAACACTCGGAGGCAGAGAGAGAGAGAGAGAGAGAGAGAGAGAGAGAGAGAGAGAGAGAGATTCCCCTAACCTCGAGTTTTAGAGCTTTCTGGCCTACCATACACGTTGCAGCATGGCATTATTACACCACCAGTCTCTAGGGAAATTGTAGTCCCTTGGACGTCCGGCTAACCGTTGTTTCCCCTAGCGAGGAAATGTTCTTCCGCTGCTGTCCTGTGTGAAGGCTCCGTAGGTATGTGCAGAGTCAAATGCCTGGTAACACGAAAACTTCTGTAAAAGTACGCAAAATTTTGGCCTGACATTTTGGTCACTACCACATTGCAACGACTGCAATGTATACGTTAGTATTTAGACAGCAGACGTGTATTTGAAAGAACAGTCACAAGGATTTGGGATACAAAGCACGAAATTGTAAGGCATTTTCTTCTTTTCGTGTCCTTTCTGCTACTTAGTGAAGTTTCCAAAAGCGTCTGTGGCTATAGAGTTAGTTATGTTCCAGAGACGTCCGATCAAACAAATAACAGAAGTAACTGAGGGTAGTTACAAACTAGATACATTTTCATGGCTACCATTTGCCTGTCAATACTGGGACATTATTTTTTGCTTAATCAGGGATCTTGAAAAGAAAACATTAAAATCACGGACATAATTCTTTTGGTGTTCTGTTTGCAACATGGTCAAGGCTTGGTAGTAGTCACAGTGGGACCGTACATGACTGACCAGAAGTGATTTTTAGCTAGGTTTTATTGATAACTTTAATATGGTCCAACTTTTCATGAAGCAATCTGAAAATGTGCTTGTCCTGGACCAAAGCTCAGGTTCTCTTCCACGAGCCTTACATTCGGAGCTGCATTGATCATGCCTTCTTGCGCAGTAGACAAATAGCTTGCTACATTTAAAAAAAAAAAAACTGCAAAGACCTAACGTTTTTTGTCCATGTTAAAAGTAATTTTGGCAGTCTGCACCTTGATGCATATTTGTAAATGATAATTTGTGTTGCTTTCCTAAGTATGTGATTTATTATTGCAGGTGCTGTTATGCTTTCAGCATTGAAGTAGAAACATCCATGTTGTTGTGGTAGCCCTTTATTTGTTGAAAATTGAAATACAGATCTGGAGGTGAAGTTTGACTTCCTCTTAGTTTAGTCTCATGAGTAAGAAGGGTGATCATCAGTAGAGCTGATGAGAGGAACATGCCGGTCAGGTGGTTGCTCACAACTTGGCTTTTTCAGGTTCTGCCTTCAATTTTTCTCACAGCTGAACTCAAATCATCAGACTTCTCTTCCAATACTTGCAACAACAGCTGCTTGAGATCTGTCACATCAGTCAATCATTGTACTAAAGGACTTTGTGGATTATCCTTTACATCGAAATACTCTAATATAGGACACACAGACATAGGAGTTGCATGGGCCACTGCCGTGCAAGCAGCTCTAGGAGTCCTACCATGGCTAGGAGCTGGTGAAGACAGTGGATTGAGACACAGTTTTAAGATCAGGCGGTTCAGTCAGAGCAGTTGGGCAATTAAGGGCCTTTGCCAGCTTCCAGACACAAACACTGTCATTCCGGGGTATGGAAGTAGCCAGGCGAAGATAGACGCCCCAGAGTGCCTGGTATATCTTCGGTTCATTTTTGCAATCCTAGGGCATTTTATACACAAAGCAGACCAACTGTACTTACCTGCAGTATTGGCTTTGAGTGCTGTTATCATGCCACCACTTGAGCCATCACTTGACAAACCGTGAGTGATCTGCTATCCAGTGATTATAGTAGTTGGAACCTGCTTTTTTTAATTGACCATTTGTTTTTAAGTAAGGCATAAGCAAATAGTCACTCTACCAAGTTAGCATATTCCAGATAAAGCTTTCTACTGTTCTGCTTATATGTTTTAACGTACAAAAGATGAGCTGATGATGATAACAATGCTTTTGATTATTTGACACATGTTTGACACTAGGTCCCCCAAGTTGGTTTCTGGATATATAGATGATTTAGGAGATGAGGATTCTGGTAAAGAAAGGCAGGTTGCAATCTTTGACAGAGGTGCTGATACTTTAAGCTGTCAAGTTGAGGGCACACTAAAAGCTGACACATTGAGCAAGGTGGTGGTGGAGCCAAAGACTGGTCTCAAGTTTCCTTCTGTTTTGTCTACTGAATTATGTGAAGACTTCAGCTTAGCCAGGAACTCACAGGTACATTTTGTCTACGAATTTATACTGGAAATTGAATCTTTGTCAGTTCACTATGTTGAAGGTTTTAAAGGTTTTATAGTCCTTGAATAATGTGAACAAAAACACAGCTAAATGTCTTCCTCTCCCTCTAGAGATGTCTTGTTCTCTCTGTTCCCTATTTTTCACTATGTTGAAGGTTTTAAAGGTTTTTATAGTCCTTGAATAATGTGAACAAAAATACAGCTAAATGTCTTCCTCCCCCTCTAGAGATGTCTTGTTCTCTCCGTTCCCTCCTTCCCTATTTTTCCCTGCACAAAGATATAGATAGATGACTCCTTATCAACTATCTAGCAAGGCTTGTAATCAGCTATATGGACATCTTTATAATCACTAACATGTGGGGCTTTACATTATATTTTTAGAATACATTATACCGCTGTCAGCTGACAATCAAGCAGTGAAGGTAAGTCTGATGTCACTAGACAAACCGTGTTTATTACTGATTTCATGGCCTATTCACTGAAAAGATTCATCCACAACATCCATTAAGTCGTCCACAAATATTTTATGGCTGTCATGTGGACTGCTAACAGTGAGATTCCTCAAACAACTGCTGATGATGGCGGTGAGCCAAAGGGAAACCATACCCCAACAATCTCCACATACTATTCAAAATCTTACACAGCAAAGAGTATAGAGAGCAAATTGTCTAGCAGCATAACCAGTTAAAATGAAGACCTTGAAAAAGTGGTTAACACATGTTGTAGACAAGGTCTAGAGGTTTTGGACTACACAATTTTCCTCTGTCAAGATAGCAATGCCTTTTTGCTGCTTCTGGGAAGAGAGATGCAGTTCTGTTCAATCCACAATTTCCTTGGGGTGACCTTAATTAAAATTAGCCTTAGAGTAAGAAAAGATACTCTCTCACAAATCATACAAAGATTTATAAATGCATATAATTACTATGCATTTCAATCGATTCAGTATAATTCAATAAGTGGGGGGAGAAGAAACATCAACCTTTCTTTTTGGTGGATGAGCAATACATCAGCATGGTTTTCTTCATGAACCCAAAGTGGAAGAGAGGCTGAGAAAAATGCAAAGGTGGGGCTAAAACTAAATGTGAAGGTCTGCTGCTCTGTAAAGCAGTAGTGAAAAAGGTAAGAAGTTGAGGAATTTGTTGATAAAGATGTGGAAAATGATGAGGGGAGATCGCTGTCAGCAGTTTTGGATGTATTATGTGGTAGATTACAGCAAACTTGCAAAGAAACTTTATGTAAAACAATGAGAGAGTAAGATCTCTTTCTTTTGGAAAAGGAGCTCTTAAGTTTAAAGAGGAAAGGTGGAGCTGCATAAGGCAAGTGTGCAACCACATGTCATAGAGTGCGACTCTTGAAAGCTTGAATGATTATTGTGCTGACTTTTGTCTTCTCTTTAATGTTTTCCTTTTTGCGTTGGACTTTGTCAAGGACGATAGAAATTACCAAATTGTAGTTAAATTGTCAAGACAAAAGCTTATTGTTTTAGTACACATTCCTACATTTTAGGATTGGGGAACTCTCCATAGGTTAAGAAAATATGGTCATTAAGCAAAAGCTCTTTGAGAGTACAACACAAAACCAATATTCTCAATTTGAGGCTTTGATGAAAAGATATATGCATTTCAAACATTAAATGTGCATGCAAAGTAAATATTAATGATCATCCAAGTTATTGATCTTAATTGTGTATTCTTGTGGTGAATCTAGTCTACAGTTCATGCAATTAGTTCTTTTGTGTGTGAACTTGGCCGTAATATGCTTGAGTTTTGGTCATCAAGTTGCATTAGTTGGAATGCACAGTTCTTTGTTTTAACCTACTATGTGGCTCTACCAAGACATGTAACAATGCATTAGTGGCCAACTCTTAATGCACGGCTCTATCTAAATCTCTTCTAATTTCAAAGGTAACCCACTTCAGCTAAGTTGATCTATGAATTAGGCTCAAGGATGTGCCTAAGATAGTTTTTAGCATCTCCTTTGGTTTGTACGAGTTTCTGGTTATGCCATTTGGGCTCACAAATGCTCTAATTACCTTTAATCGTATGATGGATAGAATATTGAAAAAACATAAAGCATTTGTTGGTACAATCCTTGATGACATGATTGTTCATTCATAGAATGAAGAGGAGCACCGCTAACATGTTACCATGGTGTTTAACATTGGATCATGTTGATAATGGAGTGTATACTGGATGACATAGAGTGTTCATTAGATGACAAAGTGTTGGACTTGTAAAGGTTGAAAGAGACAAATGATGAGCCAAGTGTGGATTGCCCTAAATAGGTAGTTATCCGAAAACTAGTTAACCAATTGCCACATACAATGGATGTTGGGCCTCGTAGGCCATCCTTTTAGGATCTTTTGGATCTTAGCAAGTTGCATCTTAAGATTTGACATTTCATGGGAGAGATTCGCCCCTTTCCCTTCTCACGTTTGTTAGGAATTGTCCATTTGCTATGGATGGTAGCTCTCTTGCTGTGAATTGTGATGATGTGTGCTGGTTGCAATGCTTTATTGCTCCTCTCCTTCAATAGGTCATCAACTCTTATGTCCTCTTTATATACATTTGCCAACATGTCACATCTCAAGCTAGAGTTGTTTGCTAGAGCTTTATACAGTCCTTTGTTCATGAAGCCATTAATGAAGATTGTCGCTACACTCTTCTAGTTGGGTCCTTTTCATCTTGCAGCATGCCATAAAACTAGGCAACCAGCATCTATTGCTGGTCGCTAGCATAAAATGGCCAAAAGACCAGATCACTAGTATCACAGAGAATGCACCTGGTAGTGGATAGCCTAAAACGAAATGTGAAGCCTGAAATAACAGGCTGCTAGTGTGAACACCCCCCTAAACAATCCAAAGTTGAAATGTAAAGGTGCCACTTGTGTCAAAACACATGAAATGATAGATAGACAAAATGTGAGAGCTCCTAATGTTCTTGTCTAACTCAAACTAAGGATCATAGGCAAGGAGATGAATGTGCATGACACAAATGCTTGTTAACAAATTTGATGTTAGCCTTTATGGTGTGTGGTTGCTGTACGTTAGATTTTTGATGTTATTAGCAAGTAGATCAGGGAGTATCCGAGGCTGATTAATCCCTACATGCAGCTCGAAGCGTCAACAAGGCTGTTCAGTCATTTCACGTAGCTTGAAGTGTCAATGAGAGCATTGGATTAAGCTGATGACAAAGTGTCTACCAAATGATGGAGAGTGGGTTGGACTTGCAAAGGTTGAAGAGATGAATGATCAGCCAAGTGTGGATTGCCTTAAATAGCTAGTCATCCAAAAATTGACCGACTAACTGCCTCAACATGCCCTAAAACTGGCCCACCAGCATTTAATGCTGGTTGCCAATATTAAATGTCCAAAAAACTAAATTGCTAGCATCACAGTGTGAATGCATGTAGTGGACAATCTAAAAGCAGAATGCATAGCCTAAAATAACAGGCTGCCTATATGAACACACACCTAAACAATCTAAAATTGAAATGCAAGGGTACCACCATCGTCAAAACACGTGAAATGACATGTAGACAAAATATTAGAGCTTCTAATGTCCTTGTTTGACTCGAATGGAGGCTCACAAGTAGGAGATGATAATACATGACTCAAATATCCTTTAACACTCCCTCTTGAATCCTAGATGTGGTTGAAGGACAAAGAAGATAGAATGGATCTAGGGGTGGCAGGAGTAATAGAGTTTGTTGATATAGCCCATCAATGAAGAATCTCCTCACAATCTTAGGAAACCCCTTTCGAACACAAAGGGCTAAAGAATCTAGAGCCGCATCTTTGATATTGTTTCCCTTTGAAATGAATGGGGAGTACGAGGGAATCACCAAAAGAGATGGTGGGGGTTGGTATGAAACCTATGGGATAGATGTTTTACAATCGGGAATGGGTGTAGGTATGGAAATGTGTCTCGGAGGGCCCTTCACAATGAAATGGGAATGGAGCTTGAATATTTCTCTCTCTTGTCAACCTATCGCAAGAATGGTTTTTGTAGAAAAATCATCAGTAAAGAGGGCTTGCTCAATGAAGACAACTGATGGTTTGGGAACAAAGGCAAGGTGCTAACACCACAAACAGGCATCGAATAAATATCATGAAGAGTGACTATACCCTTTCGATGAATGGAGATTCTTGAGCCAATCTCCTCAAGGAGTCATATGACTTGAAGCATTGCTGTCAATGAGCAAAAGCTGCTTTGAAGGCGAGGACAACTGAAGCAGTAGGCTTCTCCATCTCATGGATGGAAAGATAAAAGACTTGAGCAATAGTTGGAGTAGAGGTAAAGGGAGGCTTTGATGAGGTAGCTCCACATCCTTCATGCTTGGAGGAATGTAAGGGTATAATTATTTCTTTCAACACTTCTCTCCTTGGGATGTGAGGTCTTTCTATAGTGTGCACGTTTGGGATATCCTTTTGCTTCCCTTTTCAGTTTGTATTAAAGTCCAAAGGTGATTTTAAGTGCTCAACTTGCTTCTTCTTCTTGTTCTTGGCCTTTTTTGTCCTTGTTACCTCCTTTCGAACTTGTAGCAAAAGCTTTCATGGATACGAGTTCATTTGTTCCAATCTCCTTGAGGTGTACATAAAAAATAGAAGGCAAGAAGTGCATTGATTTGAATAGAATGTCGAATACAATGCAAATTGATCAATCCTTGCATATATAGCTTGAAGCGTTAATGAGGGCACTGGATTAGAGTGATGACCCAAGTGCACATTGGATGAGGAGAGTGTGTTAGACTTGTAAAGGTTGTTGCCAATGCTTTGTAGGCCCATTGATGCCGGTTAGTTTCACTTGTATGTCCTCAATGTTGCTTGAGCATGATGCATCCTCAAGGTTTTAGGAGAGGTTGTGAGAGGGTGGTGAGTCAGGGGAGGCGAGCCTCATTTATAAGTATATAGGTGCAAAGGATCCAAAGATGGATGTCCCTTCCGCATTGATTGAAGTATGGCAAGTTTAAAATTTTGGAGCTGGGTTTGACATCCAAGTTCATAATGGGATGTTTCTTGACAGAGAGCGGGGTTGGCTCCTAGTCTGAGCTAACATGAGGGGACAATTTGGCAGTCTAGCCGAAGGCGGGAATGCATGCTCAAAGGTATTGTTGATAGGATGGTCATGTATGCATTGCGAGGCATTGTTGATAGATATAGAGAGCTACTATGATTCTTCTATCTTTTTAGGAGCTAGTGCGATTGATATTGACATCAAGATCTCTCCGAGGCATTTTGGTGGTGGCTTGATCACCCACTGTTTGGGTATCCATTGTCCTATTTTGATGGTCCTTGGTGTATGGACTATGCTGAATCATTATCATTGTATTATTGTATTGTGTCAAATCACACATGATTTGAGAGAGGGTGTTAGCAGATTAGTCAGCTCATGAGTGAGTTTGTGCTTGTATTGTGGGCTAGGCATGATATTATTGTGCATTTCTTTTTGGGCATCTGTTCATGAGCTTTTCAACTGGCCGACTACTTGTATTATTATTATTTTACGGAGGTGGACTTTTTTTAGGTTGATGGCCTATCTATTGCTTGACTCTCTCCTTCTCTGGTCCTTCATCGCTTGCAGACTTCTAGAGTAGCTTCTCTTGGAGAGAGGGAGCTAGTGCTAGTGTCCACACAATGGGTGATTCATTGCGGTACACGATTGTCTCATGTCTTGGTATATGGATTTCATTTCTTGAGCATACTTTTGAGTTTTCTCTTGACAATGTTCATGTGTTTCTCTTTCCTTGTAATCTCTCTTGTGTTGTGCAGTCTATTACATCAGTCTTCCACACTTCCATTCCTGCATCCTCTTTTGACAATAGGTATTTATGGGTGCTTGTTGACAATCTTGGTTTAGGACATTAAATGGGCCTTGAAAAGCTTCTTTTGTGTTATTTGGGCTAGGAAGAAATAAACAATTAATGTTTAGACTAAGGCTAATGCAAGTTAGAATAAATTTCAAGTTCAAAGGGCTTAGCACATTAAATGTGGGAGTTATTGGCAAGGACGAGAATTATTAATTTCTAGCCATGAATCAATTGCTAGAGATTAGATTAGAGCCATGCACCTAATGTGCCAAGTTAAAATACTGTGCCGAAGCTTATTGTCACCAAACATTGCTCCCACCCAACTAGAGTATATATTGGACATATGTTACTGGACATATGTTCTACATTGGCTATTGGAGATTTATGCTCAAGGCAATAAGACACCTTTGTTGCACTTTGAGCCCTTTTGAGGACTTGGAGGCAATGAGATTCTATGAGGCAATAAGCCCTCTTGGAAATTGTCGAAACAAGCTATGGATGTTTCACCCATCTATTTTTGATTTTAGTGGCTACCACAACCCTTGCCAATGCCAAAGCTCTTAATGTCCTTGTTTGACTCAGGTTGAGGCTCATAGGTAGGAGATGATTGTACATGACACATGATTGCTACACTAGGTGCATCTAATGTGGCAAGTCAAAACACTCCACCCAAACTCGTCATCATTAACCATTGCTCCCACCCCATTCGAGTATATGTTGAATAGAGATTGTTCTATGCGAGCTATCATAGGTTTATGCTCAAGGTGATAAGATGCCTATGATGTATATTGAGCCCTTTCGAGCACTTGGAGGCAATGAGACTTTATGGGGCAATAAGCCCTCTTGGAGACTACCACAACAAGCTACGAAGGTTTCACCCACCTACTTTTGATTTTAGTGGCTATCACGACCGTTGGCTCTATGGTTTACTCCATTAAGAGATAGAGGTTGTTACTCACTTGTGGCTCCCCAAGATTTGGGCTTCATTCTTGATAGAGATATGGTCATCCCCCGCATTAGGCAGTGTTCATGCATTTTCTTGCTATCTGCAGAGTCAGACAATTTTCTGCACAATTGGCTCCGACTTGTACCAGATTTTGGGCCAATATACATCTGTCTACTTGCACACACTCGGGTACTTCAGATCGCAGATTTCTAGTCTCAGATCATGGAGATTGCAGCAGACTTTAAGGTGTACAGGAGGGTGACATCATCAAGGAGGTGATACACAAACGTACGCATTACACTCGTGTACATATTTGCATTTCTTATGTAGCATTCTTCATAATGCAGATTTTTTTTTTTTTGTAAAAGGTAATTGTATTAATTACGAAAAAAGGTACAAGTTTACATGATTACAAGATACGCCATTGTGTGTAAAATCTCAATACAAAACCACAAAAGAGTTACTTAAGTCATGGCAAAGACGCAGAGGAAATTGCCATATGCCTTTATACTGCAGATCTACGTTCCCCCCCCCCCCCCCTCTCTCTCTCTCTCTCTCTCTCCTCTTTGTGTTCACTCTATCTCTTAGTCTCAGTCATGCGTCTGCACGGTTGCACTTTGACATGGTATTAGAGCAGTGCAAAGATTGATTGATTGTGGGTAGACCTAAAGTAGAGTTTTCACTTTGACTCAAGGCTGCGCTTTTAGTATTCAAGGGTGAGCGGGAGGGCTGCACATTGCGGATTTTTGCTGTTTGGGAAGGAGAAAAGCTTTGTTTTGAGCCTTCAATTGCAGATTTTACCTTTTCATTGCCTCCGATGGGTGAAGGTGCGGGACAAGTGGAGAAGAGCCCTAGCAGGCTGCATTCTATAGTTTAGAGGGGGGTGTTTTGGTGCTTTTGCAAGCATAGCTGGTGAAGATGTCTTTTGCGGCCAATCAATAGTTTTAGGCGATCATGGCCTGTCCTATCGGCCCTTTCTACATATCAAAAGCTGAATGGTGAGACCTATAGCATTTAGTGGGTTATTATGCTCACATCGGTGGGTTCTGATACTCACCATCTTGGAGTCTTATGATTTGGCAGAACTTGTCATGAAGGCTATTGACCATCCTTCATTGTGGGATGAATCCAAACTATCTGCAGAAGATAAGGCATTGTTGGCACAAGCTCAGCTGCATTGGGACAAACTGAATGTCCGCATCCATTCTCTTCTCTTCCTTTCATGTGCTACAGCCATGATTGTCCATATTGAGCACTTGATGATGGCTAGGGAGAAATGGTTGGAGCTCAATTAGATGTACAATTGAACGGTCGTTATGAAACGGGTGGCTTTGGAGGTGCAGATGAGGACATTGGACCTTAATAAGTCATCTTCTATGTGGGAGCATGTGAACAAGCTACAACAACTTTAAATGTAGGTTCAAAATGCAGCGAAGGTGATCACATCTAAAGACATGGCGACAACTCTTCCGTCATAGTTACTGCCTAGGTTTGGTGCTTTTTACACCGCCTTGATTGTTTAAGGTGGGAGTCAACTCTTTTGGTGGGAGGAGTTGGTTCCTATGGTCTTGGACCAAGAGGAATAGTTTAAAGGGTAGAATGCTTTCAAGGTGGAGGCATCAGGTCAGTTCTCTCAGAAGAAGGAGGACAACAAGAAGAAAGACGACAAACCAAAGAAGGACAAAGAGAAGGAACCTATTTGTTACATCTGTGGCAAGACAGGTCACTCGAAGAAGGATTACCTCGACAAGGATAAGAAGGACACCAAGAAGGAGAAGGCTTCAAAGGATTCTAGAGCAGTTGTTGCTCCCTCATAAGGTGCTTTCCTCCATTTGGAGGTGGTTTATGCATCGACCCCGAAGGCTTTTGATGTTGTGTTGATAGCCCCATACCCTTGCACATGGATTGTTGATAGTCGTATCTCTTGGCACATGATTTCTTCTTTTGTAGGTGTTGTCTGTTTGTGGTCTTTACACGGGTAGATTCTGATAGGAGATAGCTCTTCTATTTCGATACAAGGTAGGGGTGACATATAGTTAATTTTAGATGGATGAGGTGATGCTCATACTTCTGAGGTGCTTTATGTTCCAGGCTTGGGTTACCATTTCCTTTCTGTGCACAAGATTTGTGCTCTTGGCTTGTTGGTTGAGTTTGATGCACATTCTTTCAAGATTCTTGATTGTGGATCAAGAAAGGTGCTTTCTACAGGTTATGAGAAGAATGGAGTCTACAAGTTGAGATCTCCTTTTGCCTTGACTTCTTTTCTTCTTACTTTACAGATACAGTCCGAGCTTTGGCATGCATGGCTTGGCCACCTAAATTATGGTTACCTTCGGAAGGTGTCTAGGGGACAGCTTATCTGCTAAGGTTTGCCAGAATAGTGGTGAGCCAATAGCCTTGTGTATCTTGCATTTGTGGAAAATAGCATGGTGATGCCATTCCTAGCAAGGTTTTGAGGCGTTCGTCAACACCCTTGGAGCTTGTTTCTATAGATCTTTGTGGACCTATGCGGACAGAGTCTCTTAAGGGGAGTTTGTATTTCATGCTTATTGTTGACGATTTTAGCAGGATGACATGGGCATACTTCTTGGAACTGAAGTCAGAGGCCTTTTCCAACTTCAAGGATTGGTTGCTTTTTGAAGAGAATCAATCGGGCAGGAAGCTAAAGACATTGCAGTTGAACAAGGGAGGAGAAATTCTCTCCAACGAGCTTGACGGATTTTGTGCAGATTGTGGTATCCACTAGGAGTTTGCAAAACCAACATCCCTCAAGAGAATGGCATATTGGAGCAGATGAATCGAAGTGTGATTGAGGTGGCTTGCACCATGATGGCGCATCGAGAGAGACCTCAATTTCTTTGGGTGGAGGTTGTGGCTACTGCTGTCCATATCCTTAATTGATCCCCTACTTCAGCCATTGTTGGTATGATACCCTATGAGGCATATTTTGGGTCTAAGTTTGATGTTTCTTATTTTAAGGTTTTTGGGTGTGATGCTTATGTTCACATCCCAAAGACGTAGCAAGAGAAGTTTGAAGTGGCTTTTAGAAGACAAATGTTTGTGGGCTATAGCTCACAATCCCAAGGCTATGAATTGTATGATCCCGTCAAGCGGGATGTCTACATGAGTTGAGATGTTTGGTTCGTGGAGGTACCAGCTCCAGAGGGGGGTGAGGAGCACCCCGAACTTGGAGATCTAGGAGATAGTTGGACGCCAATGACTATTCCTTTGGAGCCCATGCATCTTGAGGATCCTTCATCAGTGGATGAGGAGTTTGCTTCAGCATTGGCCTCCCCTACTCCTTTTGTACAAGTTGATGTTCTAGAGACTTAATAGATAGTGAGTGACGAATCTGAACCGATCTCCTCCACTTCGTGATGTAGGAATTGAGGGGGGTCTTTGAGGAGTGGCAACCACAAGATGGCTCGTGGCATTCTCAGAGGAACCAAGCACATTCCATTGAGCTTGCTTGTACTAATTACTGTTTGATGACTCATGCTTTGCAAGATAGGGAGCCAACCTCTATGAAGGAGGCTTTGCAGTTTGATCATTGGCGGAAGGCCATGGAGCAGGAGTCGGAGGCGATTGAGAGGAATGACACTTGGTCCCTTATGCCACAGCCTCCTCATTAGAAGGTGATTGGATTCAAATGGGTCTTCAAGACCAAATACCGTAGTGACAACACTGTGTATAAGCACAAGGCCTGCCTTGTTGCTAAAGGTTTTGCATAGCCCCCAGGAGCTGACTTCAATGATACTTTTGCACCTTCAGCTTGGATGGCGACCATTCTTGCCGTTCTTGCCTTGGCTAGCTATAGAAGATGGCCGGTTTATTAGCTAGATGTGAAGTTTTCCTTCTTAAACGGAAATTTGAAGGAGGACATCTACGTTGCAAGTAGCCTTCTGGCTTCGGTTCATCGAATGGTAAGGTATATAGGTTGAAGAAGGCCCTCCATGGTCTCAAATAGGCTCCACATGCTTGGAACAAAATGATAGACTTGTTCCTCCAACAGAGATTGTGGTATCGACACCCCACAGCTGATCCATAGCTTTATGTCCAATTTCACAGGGGCACGTGCCTTGTTTGCGCTCTATGTGGATGATTTGATTTTGACAGCTGATCATGTATAGATGGTCAAGGAAACCAAGGCAACACTTCATGAGAAGTTGGAGATAATGGACATGGGACTTCTTCATTTCTTCTTAGGGCATGAGATCTATCAGACTCGGATGGGGATCTTCATCCCCCAGTAGCAATATGTGCAAGTCCAACAGAGATTGTGGTATCGACACCCCACAGCTGATCCATAGCTTTATGTCCACATTTCACAGGGGCACGTGCCTTGTTTGCGCTCTATGTGGATGATTTGATTTTGACAGCTGATCATGTATAGATGGTCAAGGAAACCAAGGCAACACTTCATGAGAAGTTGGAGATAATGGACATGGGACTTCTTCATTTCTTCTTAGGGCATGAGATCTATCAGACTCGGATGGGGATCTTCATCCCCCAGTAGCAATATGTGCAAGTCCTAGGAGCTCTTGACTACATTTGAGATGGAGGGATGCAAGCCCATATCGACTCTTATGGATCCGAACTGGAAGGCCACAACCCATGTTGATTCACCTTTGGTGGATGCTACCCGTTACATGTAGCTTATTGGGTCTCTGATTTGGCTGCTAAACACTCATATTGATTTGTGTTATGTTGTAGGTTTGTTGGCCGGGTTCATGATTGAACCTAAGAAGGTACATTGGCAAGCTGCTATTAGGATTTTGCGGTTCTTGAGGGGGAATCTTGGTCTAAGGATCTTGTATCCAACAGGTACAAATGGTTCAGATCTTGTGCTTACAGGTTGTGTCCCATGTGGCAGTTTGTACAGCTTGTACAGTCATCGCATTTATTACTGGAGTGCCATGAGGCAGCACAGGGCAGTTTCACATGTGTGGTAGTCAGTGCGGGATGCCACATCAGCAGTTGGACAGGCCACGTCAGCAATCGGACAGCAGTCTGTCTGCACAGTCAGACAGTTTTCTGCACAATTGGCTCCATTTAATGTAGCCGACCTGTACCAGATTTTGGGCCTATATATATCTGCCTACCTGCACACACTCAAGTATTTCAGATTGCAGATTTCCGAGCTGAGATCGTGGACTCTGGAGATTGCAGCAGACTTCGAGGTGTACAATAGGGTGACATCATCGAGGAGGAGGTACGTAGACATACACATTGCGCCCATGCACATATTTGCATTCCTTATTCAGCATTTTTCATATTTCAGATTTGTGCTCTCTCTCTCTCTCTCTCTCTCCCCTCTCCGTGCTCACTCTATCTCTTAGTCTCGGCGGTCATACGCTTCTGCACTGCTGCACTCCTTCCACATGTGGACATTCGCATGCCTTGGTGACAATCTTTGGCCTTCTTCATTTATCCTTTTTGGCATTGATACCCAAGATCTGCCAATTCTACCTAGGCTGAACTCCGGACCCTTGGTTTTTCAGCCATGCCTTGGTGGCTGCATCTTTGAGGTCTAGCAAGGAGATGGGGATAGTGTCTTCTCTCTTGAGTCCTAGGATCAAGTACACATCTGTATTCTTATCAGCAAGGAGATATAGCTAGTGGCTCCTCTTTTGAGGTAGAGTTTCAAGCACCTTTGGTATCACCTTGGCTGCTATTTTTCTTCACAAGTTTCCTCTTTGTTGGAGCTTTCCATTCTTGGATTACAAGTGCTTCTATATTAGTCTTCTTCTCTTAGATAGCCAAGGTGGATTGTTTTTTGCTCCCACCTCAGCTACTGATCATTCTCCTCATTGACACCCTTGCTATAAGTGTTTTTAATGGGGCATCCTAATGTCTATTTATTACCTTACATTTTTCAAGTTAATAAGCGGGCAGAATATGACTCTCCATCCATCTTGGACACCTTTTTGGACTTGGGAGGGAGTGTTGAGCCACCAAAATCAACAATGCATTAACATTAAATTTTCATGCATTAATGCCCAATATTGCTCCTTAAAAACAGCCCCAATAAGATTTATTATGTTAGAAGGCTTAATTTATGAATAGAGGTCAAATGCCCAAAAGTTCCCTATGTAAGGGAACGTTGTCGCTGTCTCACTCTCATCCATTCTCTCAGGTCATTCTCTGAGTGACTCTCCCTCTTCATTGAGTGCTCTCCCCTTCATCCTTAGGCCCATTCCCTGTTTTCTGAGCCCATTCCCTGTTTTCTGAGTGGAGGACAGTTGCTGCCCATCTATCTAGCCTTTGCTGCCATTCTGAGAGGACGTTTTTTTTAATTACAGAAGTAGTAGGGAAGTTTGAATAGAACAATTGAAATGTATACTCAGAAAAAGTGATGAAGCAACCTGGTAATGCAGCCCTTGCATGTAACATAGTGTATGTTGTTGAGAAACCACTTCTCAAGCTCACACACTTCATTTAGGGTTTTGCACTAACAGTCCCACGAAGGGATGGTGTCCACGTTTTGGCTACTTTTTGAATGGGTGCCCACATAGTGGTGCGTCACCCTAGACAACTTATGTCTATAAATAGGCAGTCACTTCTTTCATTCTTTACACTCCTATCACTACTCTTCAGTCATTCTTCACCCCTCTTCTTTCGTCATCAAATACCCTTCATTTCTCTCATCAGCCCCTTCCATTGCCCTCACACCCCTTTAGGACATTGTGGTTCGTGGCTCGTGGCTGCCTTCATCCTCCCTCTGATTTAGGCGCCCTATTCCATTATTAGGCCTTGCGTTTGGAGCGTCTCCCACCCGGTGTCACCATCATCTGCTTGGTGTTAGCACCCTTCTCCTTCAGGCTCCACCTTCACCTGCGTTTTTTAGTGTGGAGATCTCCTCCTTACAAGGTGTCATCATCTCTAGCTTGGCGTCAATATCCTAGTGTTTGGCAATAGTCTACATCATTGGGCATGAGTGATTTCATCACTCGTCTATCACAAGGGTTGTTGGGACCTGCGTTTTTGCAGCCTGACTTCTCCTCCATCACTTGACATTATTCCTCTATCATAAGGGTTGCTGGGACTTGCGTTTTTGTAGCTTGGCTTCTCCTCCATCACTTGGCGTCACTCGTTTGCCACAAAGACTGCTAGGATCTGTGTTTTTGCAGCCCAGCTCATCCTTCATCATCTGGCATCATCATTATCCACTTGGCATTAGTATCTCGGCTGCTCTCCCTGCACTTGATAGCTTCAACACTTTGGGATTTGCGTCTTGCTACCTGTTGGGATGTAAAGGTCCTTTATTCACCTTCGTGTATTTTACACGTGTATTGTTATGTTGTACATGTGAATGCACCCTTACGAGCCCCAAGTATAAATACATTTTATTCTTTGTGTACCAACACATTGTTGGTACACCCAAATCTGTTCGTCACTCTTACTCTCACTCACTCACCTATTCACTTCCTTTGTTGCAAATCTTCACGCTTCCGCTACCCGCGCGCTCCAACAACTGGTATCAGAGCTGAGGTTAAGGTGCTCGCGCTCCTCGAAGTCCGTGTGAGACAACACCAGTTCTTCGCTTCGAGAAATCAGTAAGTCGTTACTCATACATGTCAGGTCGTCACTGTTTCCAGGCACGTGTATGTGCTGGACAGTCAGGCGACAGTGTTGCAGGTCACGTTTTGTGCAAGCGACAGCCTGATAGACAGGCGATAGGTCGTTTTTGACCTGGCAGACAGGACAAGTCGTTTTTGACCTGGCAGGCAGGGACAGGTCGTTTTTGACCTGGCAGGCAGGACAGGTCGTTTTTTGATCAGGCGACAGTCAAACAGGTCACGAGCAGCCAGGACAGGTCGTTTTTTGTATATGAAAAAGGATATAGATGGCAGCCCTATCATACTTGTTTTGTATGTGGATGATATGTTGATAGCTGGGAAGAGAAAGACTAGCTTGGATGCTCTCAAAGATCAGCTGAAATCAGCTTTTTCATGAAAGATTTGGGGAATGTAGAGCAT